>NC_135583.1:14857500-15157500 GCF_965152235.1 Eretmochelys imbricata | reverse complement strand
TTTGCGAATACAGACTAACACGGCTGTTACTCTGAAACCTGTCATTATGCAAGGCACTGCATTTAGCCGTATGGAGTGGAAATCTATCAACTGCATGAAAAAACTTGCACAGATACAGACAGACATCATCTTCCTTTCCAAATGCAAACAGATGGACATCGTACCAAAAGGACTGAAGGTAAAAAATCCATTACAATCTACATACCACACAGACTATGCTGACAGCTTGTGCCACACGCTCTCAAAGAAACTGCGGAACCACCTGATCAACATCCTCTACAGCAAACAGGGAAAGATTAAGAATGAGCTCTCAAAAATGGATACTCTCATAAAAAAACAACCTTCCACACAAACTTCCTCGTGGCTGGATTTTACTAAAACTAGACAAGCCATTTACAACGCACACTTTGCTTCTCTACAAAAGAAAAAGGACACTAAACTTTCTAAACTACTACATGCTACAAGGGGCCACAGCAATGGTTCCCTCAACCCACCTAGCAATATTGTTAACCTATCCAACTATACTCTCAGCCCAGCAGAAGCAGCTGTTCTATCCCTCCCCCCAGAAGGGCCTCTCCTTCTGCCCCTCCACCCCCACGAACATGATACAGTTCTGTGGTGACCTAGAATCCTATTTTCGACGTCTCCGACTCAAGGAATATTTCCAAAATACCTCTGAACAACATACTAATCCACAGAGGTCTCCCTACCAACACTACAGAAAGAAGGATTTAGGTGGACTCCTCCTGAAGGTCGAAACAGCAGACTGGACTTCTACATAGAGTGCTTCCGCCGACGTGCACGGGCTGAAATTGTGGAAAAGCAGCATCACTTGCCCCATAACCTCAGCCATGCGGAACGCAATGCCATCCACAGCCTCAGAAACAACTCTGACATCATAATCAAAAAGGCTGACAAAGGAGGTGCTGTTGTTCATATTCCGACCTATTCATGATGACAAGAGGCTGCTCGGCAGCTCTCCAACACGACTTTCTACAAGCCATTACCCTATGATCCCACTGAGAGTTACCAAAAGCAAGTACAGCATTTGCTCAAGAAACTTCCTGAAAAAGCACAAGATCAAATCCGCACAGACACACCCCTGGAACCCCGACCTGGGATATTCTATCTACTACCCAAGATCCATAAACCTGGAACTCCTGGGCGCCCCATCATTTCAGGCATTGGCACCATGACAGCAGGATTGTCTGGCTATGTAGACTCCCTCCTCAGGCCCTACGCTACCAGCACTCCCAGCTACCTTCGAGACACCACTGACTTCCTGAGGAAACTTCAATCCATCGGTGATCTTCCTGATAACACCATCCTGGCCACTATGGATGTAGAAGCCCTCTACACCAACATTCCACACAAAGATGGACTACAAGCCGTCAGGAACACTATCCCCGATAATGTCACGGCTAACCTGGTGGCTGAACTTTGTGACTTTGTCCTTACCCATAACTATTTCACATTTGGGGACAATGTATACCTTCAGATCAGCGGCACTGCTATGGGTACCCGCATGGCCCCACAGTATGCCAACATTTTTATGGCTGATTTAGAACAACGCTTCCTCAGCTCTCGTCCCCTAAAGCCCCTACTCTACTTGCGCTATATTGATGACATCTTCATCATCTGGACCCATGGAAAAGAAGCCCTTGAGGAATTCCACCATGATTTCAACAATTTCCATCCCACCACCAACCTCAGCCTGATCCAGTCCACACAAGAGATCCACTTCCTGGACACTACAGTGCTAATAAACAATGGTCACATAAACACCACCCTATACCGGAAACCTACTGACCGCTATTCCTACCTGCATGCCTCCAGCTTTCACCCTGACCACACCACACGATCCATCGTCTACAGCCAAGCTCTGCGATACAACCGCATTTGCTCCAACCCCTCAGACAGAGACAAACACCTACAAGATCTCTGTCAAGCTTTCTTACAACTACAATACCCACCTGCGGAAGTAAAGAAACAGATTGATAGAGCCAGAAGAGTTCCCAGAAGTTACCTACTACAGGACAGGCCTAACAAAGAAAATAACAGAACGCCACTAGCCGTCACCTTCAGCCCCCAACTAAAACCCCTCCAATGCATTATTAAGGATCTACAACCTATCCTAAAGGATGACCCAACACTCTCACAGATCTTGGGACACAGGCCAGTCCTTGCCTACAGACAGCCCCGCAACCTGAAGCAAATACTCACCAACAACCACATACCACACAACAGAACCACTAACCCAGGAACTTATCCTTGCAACAAAGCCCGTTGCCAATTGTGCCCACATATCTATTCAGGGGACACCATCACAGGGCCTAATAACATCAGCCACACTATCAGAGGCTCGTTCACCTGCACATCCACCAATGTGATTTATGCCATCATGTGCCAGCAATGCCCCTCTGCCATGTACATTGGTCAAACTGGACAGTCTCTACGTAAAAGAATAAATGGACACAAATCAGATGTCAAGAATTATAACATTCATAAACCAGTCGGAGAACACTTCAATCTCTCTGGTCACGCAATCACAGACATGAAGGTCGCTATCTTAAAACAAAAAAACTTCAAATCCAGACTCCAGCGAGAAACTGCTGAATTGGAATTCATTTGCAAATTGGATACTATTAATTTAGGCTTAAATAGAGACTGGGAGTGGCTAAGTCATTATGCAAGGTAGCCTATTTCCTCTTGTTTTTTCCTCCCCCCCACCCCCCAGATGTTCTGGTTTAACTTGGATTTAAACTTGGAGAGTGGTCAGTTTGGATGAGCTATTACCAGCAGGAGAGTGAGTTTGTGTGTGTATGGGGGTGGGTTTTTGGAGGGGGGTGAGGGAGTGAGAGAACCTGGATTTGTGCAGGAAATGGCCTAACTTGATTATCATGCACATTGTGTAAAGAGTTGTCACTTTGGATGGGCTATCACCAGCAGGAGAGTGAATTTGTGTGGGGGGGTGGAGGGTGAGAAAACCTGGATTTGTGCTGGAAATGGCCTAACCTGAAGATTACTTTAGATAAGCTATTACCAGCAGGACAGTGGGGTGGGAGGAGGTATTGTTTCATATTCTCTGTGTATATATAAAGTCTGCTGCAGTTTCCATGGTATGCATCTGATGAAGTGAGCTGTAGCTCACGAAAGCTCATGCTCAAATAAATTGGTTAGTCTCTAAGGTGCCACAAGTACTCCTTTTCTTTTTGCGAATACAGACTAACACGGCTGTTACTCTGAAACCTGTCAGAGAACTGGTAACTAAGGTCCCAGAGGAAAAAAATAAGGGATACAGGAGTTCAGGAGAGCTGGCAGCTTGTGAAAGAGACAATATTAAATGCGCAATGGCAAACGATCCAGATGCAAAGAAAAGACTGGGAAAAAATTAATAGACCAATATAGCTGCATCAGATCTTTAATAACCTGAAAATCAAAAAGAAATCCTATAAAAAGTGGAAACATGGGTAAAACATGAAGTATAAAAGAATAGCACAAGCATGTACAGAAAAAATCAGAAAGGCTAAAGCACAAAGTGAGTTACACTGAGTAAGGGACATAAAAGACACTAAAAGAGGTTGTATAAATATATTAGGAGCAAAGGAAAGTGTAGCTCCTCTACTTAGCAGGAAAGGAGAGCTAATTACTCATGATACGAAGCAGCTGAGGTATTTAATGCCTGTTTTATGTCAGTCTTCACAAAAAGGTTGATTGTAAGAAGATATTTAACACAATAAATATTAACAAGACAGACGGAACAGAAGGCAAAATAGGAAAAGAACAAGTTAAAGAATATTTAGATAAAGATAGATTTATTCAAATCAGCAGGGCCTGGTGAAATTCATCCTTGGGTACTTAAGGAACTAGCTGAGGCAATCTCGGAACCATTAGCAATTACTTTGAGAACTTGTGGAGGATGGATGAGATCCCAGAGGACAGGAGAAGCACATATCTTTTAAAAAGGGAACAAAGAGGACCTGGGAAATTATAGTTCAGCCTAACTTTGATACCTGGAAAGATACTGGAATAAAATTATTAAGCAATCAATCTGTAAGCACCTAAACAATAGGGTTGTAAGTAATAGCCAGCATGGATTTGTAAGAAACAAGTAAGGCCAAACGAACCTAATTTTCTTCTTTGAACACAGCTACTGATCTAGTAGATGGGGAAAAGTTGTAGACATGATATGCCTTAAATTTATTTAGGCTTTTGACACAGTCCCACATGACATTCTCATAAGCAAACTAGGGAAATGTGGTCTCGATGAAATTTGTTGCAAAACTGGAAGAAAGACCGTACTCAAAGAATAGTTATCAATGGTTCACTGTTAAACAGGGGGACTTATTCAGTAGAATCCTGCAGGGGCCTGTCCTGGGTCCACTACCATTCAATATTTTCATTAACGACTTGGATAATGGAGTGCAGAGTATGCTTGTAACATTTTGCAGATGACACCAAGGTGGAAGGGATTGCTAGCATTTGGAGGACAGGATTAGCATTCAGACAACCTTTACATATTGGAGAATTGTCCTGAATTCAACAAGATTAAATTCAGTAAAGGTAAGTGCTACACAGAAGGGAAAAAAATCAAATACACAAATACAAAATAGGAAATAATTGGCTAGGCAGTAGCACTACTGAAAAGATCTGGAAGTTATAACAGATCATAACGAGTCAACAACGTGATGCAATTGCTAAAGAGGCTAATATCATTCTGGGGTGTATTAACAGGAGTGTCATATGTAAGTTATAGAAGGTTATTGTTCTGCTCTATTGGGCAGTGAGAGACCTCAGCTGGAGTATAGCGTTCAATTCTGGGTGCCACCACACTAAGAAAGATATGGACAAACTGGAACAAATCCAGAGGAGAGCAACAAAAATGATGAAAGATTCAGAAAACCTGACCTATGAAGAACGGTTAAAAAAACTGGGCATGTTTAGTCTTGAAAAAAAGACAACTGAGGGGGGGACCTGATAATCTTCAGATATGTTAAGGGCTACTATAAAAAGGACTGTGATCAATTGTCCTACCTTCAACATGGTGAACAAGTAGTAATGGGCTTTATCTGCAGCAAAGGAATTTCAGGTTAGATATTAGCAAAAAATTCTAACTATAAGGATAGTTAGCACTGGAATAAGCTTCCAAGGGTGGTTGTAAAATCTCCATAATTTGGAGTGTTTTAACAACAAGTTAAACCAACACCCAGGGATGATCTAGGTATACTTAGTCCTGCCTCTCAAGGTCCTTTCCAGTCCTACCTTTCTATAATTCTATGATATAGCAATTGTGTTTCATATCCACCTTCCACAACCATTCATGCTGCACAAATCAAATGAATGAATATTTAGAATGCAAACACAAAAGGCACATTTTGGGTTTGGTTGTTTGTTTTAAGTTTCCTCCCCCCCCCCCCCCCCAAGAGTCAGGATAAATACAGGCACTTATAGCAATGAACAGAATCTAAAGAAAGTTGTGCGGTGGCACAGATGTTACCAGGTCCCAGCTGACAAGCTACCCCTTGCCTAATTTGGGACTAACTTAGCACATGGGGCATGCAAACAATCATATTGAGCAAGGCAGATAACCGTTTTTCACCATATATCAATCTTTCAAAAATGCACATATACCTGCTGTGCAATCACAGAATGGAATAAAATACATATGTTCAATAACTAACACAACCTTCTTGTCCTTTGTAGTACCACACAGGAAGCCACAGTAGGAAATAGCCAATATTAACAGCATAAGAAATAAAATGGATGTTACATAGCTACTACCCACCCCCATAAATGTAAAGCTGCTAGACATATTGACGCAAAAGGAAAAGGACAAAGCTTCCCAATGTTTGTGTGGGCAAACGGATAACGGCAGCCGAGACAGTGGGAGTCTGACCATGTCAATAAGCAAAAGGGACATCGTATTCATGTACACACATGGGTCCTATGAATATAGCTGCATGTGGGTTTCTGTGCTGAACACTCTCCACTGGAATTACGGGGCTGTTTTCTTTAAAAGCCCTGGTTATTTGTACATTTTGGCACCATCTTTCTGCTCTGTAACAACTGCACTTCACAAATCTTACTGGCCAATTTTGGTATAATATGTTTGAAATCACATTGAAACCAAAATCCTGGTCCCTTTGGGGTCTTTCCATTAACTTCAATCAGTGATGGATCAAGCCCTTAAATAGAAGAAATTCCCATTAACGTCAGAGGACCGTTAAAGATTAACATTAAAGATTCTGTTTTTCCACAAGGACCAAATAAAGCACTAGCATTTTGTCTCACCACTCCCAATCCAGCAGGAACATATTCCATTATACACATAAGACACAGTGAATATCTACTTCCGCTGATCGGGAAAATAGCGTCATACAAATACTTGACTGATTCAGCATGAACAGTCCAGATAATCTGACAGATGAACAGGTTGTGCTTGTTTGATATCTACTGCTCTACAGCTATGAAGTTATGATTTGGATAAAAAAAGACTGAAGTGAAAGACAGCAAATTCATGTGGCATTGTGTGCCACATTTTTTCATGCATTTCAGATAATGCCTTTTTAAAAGTACTTTTTGAAGCTAAGAATGTTTGCTAAATTGTAGTCTTTGTGCAGTGGATTTTAAAAGCATTCCCTGTTCAGAGACGTGGTCCAAAGGCTGAACATTATCTAAGATTTGGTGGGTCAGATAAAAATGGAACCTGGAGTTAACCCTGACCATGTCATTTACCTTCTCATTAATTCATGAATCATGTTATTTAAATTCTCATGATTTCATTTTTTAAATAAAATACCCAATATACAAACAAAATTCCTGAAGTTTTAGGAAAAGTTTGGGATGAAATCCTGGTCCTATTGAAGTCAATGGGAGTTTTGTCACGGACTCCAGTGAGGCCAGGGATTCCTGGATGGTGTCAAAATCTGGGCTCGAAGTCATGCATGTTCATTTGAGAACAGAGCTTCTCCCCTAGTTTTAATGTTGGGAACACTAGCATTATTAAATCTATATCTACTATTGTTTTAAAAAAATGTAACCTGAATATAGTGGGATTAAAAATGGGAAATTCACCCAATTATGATTGGCATGTTAGGATAAAATCTACTGTATCCTCAAAGACTCTTCTCTCTGCTCCAAGGACAATTCCAATGATACTGAGCAATTATAAAGGTATGTTTTCAATACAATCAAATGCCATATGCAATCTGACAGTCCAGTCCTGCACCATAGATCAGGCAAACTCAAGCTTAAAAACAGTACTAACTACTCCCAATATTACACCTGCTTCCTCTCATTGGGTTTATGTTCTCTGGACAGGGATTCTGCTTTTAATGGATTATGAAGTATGATTTGAGAATGGAATGTTATTAATTTCTAACCAAACGCCATGGTATATTATTGCATCTCTTTTGTAAAGTTGAGAAGTATAGAATGTTTATATATGTAAAATTTTTATATGCTAACTCATAATTTCTAAGAATCTATTTTCCAACCAAATTAAAATATCAGGTGACTTTCAGTGTGCTAAAGAATATTTACAGTATTTTTCAGTTTATTGTACTGCTCTATTACAGAAAATGTCACACTATTCAACAAAATAAGCCTACATACTCGTTTTAAACTTCCTTGGGTTTTATTCTACTTGTTCAGTCAAATATTTCATTTTTTACTGAGCAACTAACACCACACAATCTGCTGTGACATTTTATCATCCCTTTATTTTTTTGAATAGTTCTATCAGAAGCAAATAAGCAAAATTCAGCAAATGAAGTATACAATATTTTAGTATAATTTGATATGATTGACAGGGAACCTTTAATCAAAAATTGTATTTAACAATGAGTTACAAAGGGTAATATATTCAGAAACAACCTAGAGTGTAATGTATATAGGCCATATAAATAATGTATAAAGTCTTCACACTACAATACATAAACTACTTAAAGTATCATTGAACATGCATTTACTTTATTTTAAGGGTTATCCTTTTCATTAATCATAGTTGCTATGGCATATAAAATAAAACAGTAATCCTTTTAGAATGAAATAAGTAACCTTAAAAATAAGAAAAACATTTGTGGTAAGTTTTGATCAAGAATGACTGCACATTTATATATTATAGCTATTTAATATGGTATATAACCCATTACAAGGGACAGGGCTGCTTCAGCCTACCCACCAGGACTCAGAGCTGAGTCCTAGCACCCTTCCCACACAAGGGGGACAGAGGATCTCAGCAGGGTGAGGACCTCAGCCCATGAAGGCCACAAGCAGGGTAAGGACCTCAGCCTGTGAGGGCCACAAGGTCTCACCCTATCAGAAAAGCCTAAGGACCAACACCAAAATCCCAGGTCTTTTACCTCTGGGAACCATTCATTTTATTCTCTTAACTGCACTGGAACCTGACTGCAATTTGCAGCGAATAAACAACTTCACCCCAGTACCTCAGTAAGGTCCTAAACCTTAGTGTTCCTACTCAGCCCACTGTGGCTAGAAGGCACACAAATTGCAGTCATTGAGGAAAAACTCCCTGGTCCTCTGCCAGTTGGCCCACGAGAGAAAAAATTCATTCCTGATCCCCTAAATAGGTGATTAGCTAGACCTGGAGCATTTGTCAGGCTGGGTTCCCATTCCTAGTTCAGGTGGGTAGCTGGAGCAGAGCCAAAAGAGGTGCTAGCTTGTGCTGGGCTAAATCTTGGGAGTGAGGAATGCTGGCCAATCAGCTCCCCTCTCCTCCAGCTGGCCTATGGGTGCCAGAGACTCCCAGGGGAGGAGCTACCTATTGTCCTTTGGAGAGTGTCCCCCTTTCACTGCTGGCCCCATCAAGTTCTCCGTGTGTGTGGCATTTCTATATTATAAGCAGGGTCCTGTGTAATCTGTAGCACCATCGACCCAAATTCTGCAGGAATGTTAGTTAGGGCTTCATCCTGTGAAGCGCTTAGCACCCCTCCATTTCCCTACAGTTCAGTGGGAGTTGAAGGAATCAGTTCCTTAGTAAACAAACATCTACCATAAACAGAAGACAAAACAAGCCATTTAGATACTACTCATAACCTGACTACAGAGTACTTCACCAAGTTACCATTTACAAGAAATCCAAACCAAACCCCAAAGCCACATTACAAACTTGGAGAAATGTCAGATCCAAATCAAACATTTATGGCTTGTTCCTGTCTCTAAGAACCCAATGGTTCAAGGTTCTCAGCATGCTGGAATTCAGTGAGAGTTCAGCTTCTCACAGGAGATGCTCAGCATTTTGGAGAATTGCGTCTTAAGGACTTGAATCTGCACCACAGAAGTCAATGGAAACTTTGCTATTGAAATGGGTGAAGAATCAGGCAGGAATGAAGAATGTGCCCTGAAGCTCCAAACACATATGCAATGCGCCTGATTACTTCCAGTGATATCAATGGAACTCCTCAGGTATATAACATTATACACACAGACACACACACATATTTTAAAGTCTTTGCAGGATCACAACAAAGCAGATGGGGCAGATTTGTGGGAGGGGTTTTACTGTGGGGATTCGGATCCCCTTGAGGGATATTAGGCATAAGGTAATGTTATAAAAAAAAATTAAGTCAGGGCAGGGTTGGGCTACATTGTAAAAAGACAATGATTTCACAGGAAGGAGTTGATGGCAGGGTAGCCAAGCCATTCAACTGCCTGTGGAGAACTTGTGGGTTTTTCCCCCCTGAGGCTTGGCCCTCATGAAGGCTCCTGGAGAATATGGATTACTTCAACACCCCTGGGGCTCATAATGACACAGACACCTTGTTGCCACTCATTCTGAAGTGGGGCGGCAGCAGCACAGATAGCGAAGGCTGCAGAGGCAATTCAGGCAATCGGGCATTGGCAGGCATGCAGAGCGTAGGTGAGACCCTAAGAGGCAAGTCAACATTAATCTGTTGTAATCTCATTTCAGATGTGGGAAGACCAGCCATGCAGATGATGGTGTGGATCTGCAGTCAGAGTATTGGTTTTTGGGCATATAGGCAGGCACCCAAGGTGGCTGAAGGCTTGCAGCTGGGGTTCGGCGATGAGGCAATCCTGAGTTGGCATGGAAATGGAGGCATACCAGGAGACCAGCTGATGCCATTGCTGGTTGCCTGTCAGCAGTCACCAGGTATTATTGTGGGACACCTTGAGGAAAACGATTGGGGAAATGTGTAAAGGGGTGGAACTAATGCTCAGAGTGGAAGAGAGACTTCAGGCTGATCCTCAAACTTTTTCTAGGAGTAAAAATTGTGGGGTTGGACATGCTTCAACACAGGGTCTGGTGGGAAGCTGTGAAATCCCCCCAGGCAGACAAGACAAGGCAATATGTGAACAGGGAGGTAGCCACATTCCTTATAGCCAGAGGAGGGGGGGGTAATTTCACAGCCTGGCATAGCATATGGAGCACCAGAATTATTTCAGGTGCATAGGGTTCACCTAACGGACTTGGGTGTCAACATGTTTTTGGATGCTATAAAAAGGGCATTGGGAGATGTTTCAGAACCCGACGGTGTTTGTGTGTGGGAGTGGGTTGTGGGGGGGAAGATAGCTAAGCTAATTGCTGACTTCTCCTTATGGTTGATGTACAGTGCAGGTAATCCATAGGGAAGGCATCCAGCAACCAGATAAATGAATTGGTAAAGGACTTAAAAAGGAGGTGTTCGTTAAAGAACAGAATAGGGTGAGGTTTGGGGCTCCCATGAGTGGTATGGCACCCTAACCCTACAAGAGGGGTGGAGGATGGTGAGGTCCCAGCCATGGGTTGGGTGCGGGACCTGGAGGAAAAAATGAAGGGAAGCTAGCAGAAGCTATTGCATGAACATGGAGTTGCCTGCACTATACATTTTCACCTGCCAAGTAGTCCTAGACATCTAATAATAATATTGCAGCCTGATTAAATCCTACCAAGCGTCGACTTCTTTCAGTGGAACTGGACAAGAGTTTTTGGAAAACAAAACAATCATGCTATATTTAGTTAACTGTGAAGTTTAAAGAAACAGATTAAGATTTTAAAAACTTGTGGCATAAATGATCAGTTCGTCAAATACTGTACTAGTATTATGAAATAACTTACGTTCCCCTCTCCCTCATTTTCTTTTTAATGAAAGTGAAAGTACTGAGCACGACCAGTAATATTCTCTCAGTCGATGGGTAGCCTTATCCATATTTTTATATATGAACAATAGATTTTCTTCTCTGTTTATGGGATAATGATTATTCAGATATGCATTACAAGTGTCTACAGTTCTGGAAGCTGCATATATCCTTAGTTCTTCTGTCACAGTTCTGCAGAGATAAACACACATATCTACCTACTACAATGGCAAGTTATCTTCTTAGATTCCACTTGTAACCTGGAGAGATTGGGGTGGTATGGTTTGCACTTTTCAGTGCAATTTCAAAATTTCACTGTGTATGTGCCGGGGGGGGGGGGGGGAAATGTATGTGCACCTCTGAATGCCTAGCATCCTACAGAACACACCCACACTTTTATAGGAAACACAGCCAACTTTGCTAAGCCTTTACCCAGGCCCTCGTAAACATAGTAGATTAAGATTTAGAGAGCATCATAAATATAATCCAATATAACACAGAAATACTGGAAAGTTAATTTACTGGAAAATGTGAATAGTAGATGAAAGTATGCAGTGAAACTTAATACAATCAGTTACATAAAAAAACCTAATGCACGGCCCTGACAGAAGTTTATAATTTATTGTTGGTCCGCTTCTATCAATGTACAATTGCTTTAAAACACTGATATTTCTCCACTGTCCCCTTCTTCTGTATGTACTGCTGTTAGAGTCTATTTACTATTAGAGGATGCTTTTCCCCCCCCTTCACAATTTAAGTGGGATTTTCACACTTGTATTGTACAGCATAGTTTTCAGCCAAGTTGTTTATTTTAGTAAAAATGCCATTCTCTTGCTTTATTCCCTCAGCACTGAGAAAGACTTCTTACAGTGTTGCTGTGCACTGTTTTAGGAAATTAAGAATTTGTTACACCATGAATCAGACCAGTAAGACGGCACAAAAAGAGCACTGTTTCTCAGTAAAATAAGTTTGTTTCAGGTCAATATTTCTTCAGTTGCAGATTTACAGTATGTTACCTGCTGGTATTTATATAATATACAGTAATTGCTGAGAGGCATGTGGAAAATATACTATTAGTATTATTTACTTCTAGGAATCCAACTTGAGAAACCAAAATATATCATGAATTTTCCATATTCTTCATAAAACAATGACCTTATTACTTCAGTTTCAATATGGGAAAGAGTAGGGCATTGAGCTGAAGTGGTTCTAGCATGCAGTAAAAAAAAAAACTTAATCCAACGGTCTTTGCACACGTAAGAGTCCCACTGACATATTAAAGTCAGCACGTTTCGTACAGCAGGGCTACAAGTTCAGGTACTAATTAGGCCTCTGGACAAAACCTAGGAAACACTAGTCGATGAATATTGTGCAATCTAAACATTTTAGCTAGAATAGCAGCAAAGCTAAATGACACCAAACCTAAGCACCCAGTCTTGTACTTTTTCCACAGAAGTAGTTCCACTGCCATTTTCTTTATTATATGAGTAAGTTACATGATGATTGAGGGTTAGTAGGGTAGGACACGATTTTGAGTTAACATAGGTTAGACTTCTGAATTTGGTGCCCATATAGGCATTGAATTCTCTCTCTCTCATCGGACAGATCCCTCATTAATTATTTGTAAGTGTCTAAAATAATTTCTTGGCAATTTCCATTTGAATTAATGTTGGTGCTGATGTATTAATCTGTCATCACACACACACAAATTGTTCTGCAGTCTTTGGCGTTTTCCCTATTTCCTTTTCATATTGTGTATTTTAATTCTATGTGCAGCACTTTGGCAAGATGAGAATTTTTTCTTTAAAAAACATAGCGTGGCTGCCAGATACACCTTCACTTTTTCCTTCCTCCTTATTTAGGGCCCAAAGCTGCAGCTTTTAGTTAAGTCTCAAAACAAAAGAGTACCATCTCCCAGTTTCTCAGTGACTAGCCCAAATCAGTACCGAGATCATCATCATGTTCCCATTACGCCTCTGGCATTTAGGGCAGCAATGAAGCTCCTCCACTGCTGTCTGCTTCTGGCAAGTCTTTCAGTGGCTCTCCAGCTGTGCCCCAGGTTTTTCAGCTCATCCTCCACAGCTCTTCACCTTGTTGTTTCCCGGCAGCCTCGTTTTTGCTTGCCTTCAGGTGTCTATCTTATTACTACTCTGGTAATGGAATCAGTTTCCATCCGAAGCACTTGGCCAATCCATCTCCACAACCTCCTGGCAATGGTGGTGCTCATAATCTATTGACACAGTGCAGCCAAGAGGATATGTGCTCAAACCAATATTAAAGCTGAACCCAGCCAAGACTGCAATAACACTCGAAGGAAGAGCACTTCCAAAGAACTCCATGATGTTCTCTGCTATTAAGGTCTATGTGGTGTGGCAATATGTACTATGGAAGTTAGTTCTTACACTGATGAATTCATATTTAATTGGTCCATGTAGACCCTGATGATGCACACTAAAGATTCCCAACTGTGTTTTAATGTTAAATCTAGATAGATAATGAAGTTTTTTGTGAGGCACCAAACAAAAACACGGATCCTTTTAATTATACCCTTTCGAAGTTATAGTAATGAAGGTTATTAGCATGCCTAATTTTGAGCCAATGTTTGTTATCCTACTTAACACTGGATGATGAATTTAAGTGTTCAGAGCACACTGAAAAAAAGTTAGTTTAAGTATTCCCGAAAAGAAAATCAATTAAGGATGACATGCTTCATGCTGTGCATTTTGTAATTTTAAGTTACTTAGTGCAATTATTTCTGTTTTCCTTTTTATATAGAAGTGTCTCAGCCCTCATGTTTACAAAAGATCATATCAGCTTATGGGTATTTAAGTCTGTTTTTCCAGGAGACTTGAGCTTAATTGTTCCAGACACAGTCACAAGGAAGAAAACTAAAAGTTGAAGATGCTATATTTAAACTTACAAGAAAAATGTTACTTTCTGTGATATAAAGGGTGAATTTTTCAAAGGGGACTTCTGAAACATGCCTGCAATATTTACAGGTATACCTGTTTCTGCAAACAAAACTGAAAACTAGGACCAGAAAATGTTTTTGCATGACCAATGCAGGGTTTTAGGGTGGGGAACAGGCTTACATTTTTAGAACATAGGTGAAGACTCTGCCATTAATTTTTAATTCACCCATGTTATTTCAGTGCCAGAGACATGGCAGAAGAGAATCCTGCGCAGATGTTTTACAGTAGTAGAAGAAGAGGACATGATTTCAGTATCTGTTAATGCTTGTGGACATGCGATTCTTACAATGGCTTTGGGAAGTGGTTCTCCACCATACCCAGTACCATTGTCAAGAGAATGCAAGGTCCCAATCTAGCTCACATTTTGTTGGCCTTTTAGTCAACATATTCATAACTGAATTATGTGTGGCCTAAATCTCACTGCAGGCCATTGCTGTCTACAAGAAAACCCTTGCTTTCCAATAGCAGCAGGATTGAGAAGTGGCAAATTCTGCCCTATTTAATCAATCCACATGGCAAGCACTAGATGGTGCAGCCAAATTGCATCACCCACTTGAAACTAGAGAGGCTAGCCAGGAAAAAAAAAACCAAACAAAAAACCCCCATACACACATCGCACCCAGATTTAAACACTGCTTTTCAGGTTGAATGTGCATCTGAGTAGATAAGTCTGAGGACTGCCATATTCGAAAATTAGGTTTTAGTCCCAAAAGTTGAATGACTGTGAAACTGCTCGGCTTGTGTGTGGTGTGGAGGGGAGGGGTTTATATATTATTACCTTCTAAGGCTGGGGTATGGGACCGTGATAAAAATGAAGTCAGCCAGGCAGCACAAGTGGTATTGGGACTCACACCCACATTTAGAAATTCATGGAAGCCTGAAAGGCAGCAGAGAATATGGACCACTCACTGGGTATGGGTCATTGTGCACAGAATAATCCTTTGGGGTCCACTGCCGGGGGAAGATATTCAGTTAAGGGAGAACCAGTGGTTGTTGTGTTCCTCTTGTCTAGAAAGCTTCAGCATGGTGCCAAAGGAGGCACTTAAGTGAAACTGAGGAAAGGGGATGACACATTTTGGGGAGCTCCCTGACCAGGAAAGTGTTCTGTCACTACTTGCACTGTAACCTTGGGTGCCTTTCTGCTGTGCAGCTATGGCTCAGAACCCTGACATCAACACAAGGTCCTAGCAGCCTAGTTACTCCTCGCAGGGGGACACCAACAGCTCTTCCAGCCCCAGGTCTCCCCACATCAGTCCTTCAGAATTTTTAGCCACCAGGCACTTGGACCATTGCTCTCTGCTTCATCAACCCTGAAGGCATGAATTAGCCCCCTCCACCCTGACACCAGCCTACTTTGGCACACACCCACCACACAGTTTTTACCCCAAGCAGCTCTCTGTTGTGCTAACAAACAAGAGGTTTATTTATCGAAAAAAAACCCGAAAAGATTCAGAGATGAAATTGTAAGGGAGAGTAAACATGTACAAGTTATACAGTAAATGAACAAAGATGCATCCTCAGGCTTTACACTTCTATATTAGATAAAAATCTCTTTTCTAATACAAGTTACCTGTTGCCTTTCAACAGTTTTCAAGCACACACTGTAGGTTAGAGGCATCCAGTGTCAGACAGCTTCCTGCATAGAGGCTGGCCTTCAGTTTCTGGATTAAGGAGCCTCCGACAGAAGCCTACTTTTAAAGTGCTTTTCCCTCCCCACTTATTCAAAGTGCAGAAATCCCATCTTCGCTTGAGAGCTGGAATCGCCCAGTCTCTTTCCATTAACTCTAGTGGTCCGCCACGCTCTCCTCCTAGCTGGCAGATGGGTTGTTACTTGGAGCTGGTTTTGTGTATATCCTTGGCTTAGGAGATGCCCCTCCTTCCTGTGAGGTGTAGTTGAAATAGTACAAATTTCTGAGCAAAGTTTTCTATATACAGATTATAGTTCTGAATCTATGCATCTCATAGTGACCACCCAGTTCACAACATTACAAGTTTTCCTAAAAGACCATACCAGATGCACTTTTATAGTACAATACAGTGTGCAATCAGTTGAATCAACTGCTCATTGTGGGGCATTAAACCTTCTGTTCTCTACTGGGGTGGTGATGGTGCCTGGACCCGATTGTCACAGAGGGTTTAGAGTCCGCTACACGAGTGCTGGCAGAGTTGGAGCCTCAACAGCATGCCACATGGAGAGGAAAATTTGTGGGTGTCATAACTGGAGCTCATTGCACGCTGACTGGGAGGGATGTAGATATGTTTACAGTCTTGCCAAGTGGCTCCAGTTTCCTTAGAAGCCAGTACTAGAGCGGTAGCTGCAGCAAGTCTCCTCTTTGAAGTGAAAGAATCAGCAGCCATTCACAAGCAGGGATGCTAAGTCCAGGAGCAGCAGAATAAGCAGCAGTGTTGCCACTGTGACTAGACATCTCTGTAGCCATTTTTATTACATGAGGGTGCCGTGCCAAACATTAATGACAGTATTTCTGCAAGTTCTCTCTACCCCCGCAGGCCAGGAGCAACCACAGCATGAGCAAATGGTCCCTTTGTCCTCGTCCTGCCTACCTGGTCTAATCCTGCCTGGCTACCGAGTGCGTCCAAATTCTCCGAGATATTTGAATTAAACACGCGTGTTTTCTTGCACGTGTTACAAGATGATTAGCCACAGCCATGCAGTGTTTATTAATAAGAGCTTAAAACGTGGTTAACACATTTCCCTCTCTTGGTATCCAATGTTAACTGAACATATTGGAGGTTAACGAGGTGTTAAAAAAAAAAAGCTATGTTCCGTCAGCGTTCTGTAGACATACTGGATAATATGAATTTCTACACCTCTGAAGAAGTATTCAGTGCAAGAAAGTTGAAGGGTCATCATATGTTGCAAATATTCAGCCTAGAATGACCCTACTGTGTGAATAGTTAAGTGATTTACAAGACTTAGTTAGATTACGTTGTGTTCTTATCATACAGTTCACTTCAACGTATATGGCAATTGCACCAGAACGCTATTAAATCTAATGGTGCAGACAAGAGCAAGGGAGAATTACATGAATAGTTTCAAATAATGGGGCTGTGACCCTTTTAGGTGTGTCACACTGACTCATAGTAGCAACCTACTGCAATATTCAGGGCATTGCGTGGGTCAAGATTTTCCATTTTTTCCCCCTCTGCATCACAATGCTGTGGCTCTACAATCTTGCTTTAGAGGAAAAGTTATATTTGTTCCTTAGTGTGAACAACAAATTGAAGTATTTCAATCATTAGCACTGGCATCTTTGTATAACCATGGTAAAGAGCAAGGGAAGGTATACAGTGGAGTGAGTGAACGACAGGAATACTCTTATTCCATATATGAAAAAGATATTTCAGTTTACAAATGGAAATGCCAACAAATTTCATCCTTCCCTTAAAAACACCAGCTTCCAGATGATACAGTACCTCATCTTATTATCAGTGTCAATAATTCCATTTGGCAGTAGACAGCTAATTCTTTTCATGTGCTAATGATTAATCAGACAAGCCTATTTACTAATGTATCAGAATGCATTAGAAACATATGCTAATGGGGGACAGAACATCAATTCAAATATAAATGAACTACACTTACATTGGTTACCTATTGACTCATGTCAGAATGAAGTAGAGAATGTAATATACTTGTAAGCCATTACAATGAATGAAAATAGAATTTCACACTGTTAATTTTATTGACTTCTCTGTAAGCCTAGAGCCATGGTATATTATAACATCTGTATTATAAAAGTCTAAGATGCCCATCATAATACCCATAGGACTTATATTTACTGTGTTAAACGCCTGTAATAATGTTTGGTTGAAACTATTTTGTAATGGAAAGAGGTAACATTATCAAATGCCCATAAAAACATATTTGTTTGTATTGCAGGATTCTAGGTCCCAATCCTGCAAAGCCCTTAAGTATGTGCTTATTTAACAATTTAAACACATGAGTAAACAGAACTTTAAGTGCATTGTTGGATTGGGGCCACTGGTCACTGACATTCATAGGATTGTAGCCATAAGACAGTACTTCAAGAATCACTCAAAGGCTGAAAAGCTGGTTTGCTGGTGCTTTACCACCATCTAGATATAGTATTCATGGAATGGATATCAGCTTCCAAAGTATTAGATTAGTAAGGTACTGTTTTGGGAGTATAGTTAAATGCAAACAAGTGATTCAAAGAAGAAACGTGAAAAGGTATCACACTTGTCATGACACTAGCCTGAAATGCTAGTTTATTTAGGGCAAAAATATTAGGGCTGTCAATCACGGTTAACTCACACAATTAACTCAAAAAATTAATTGTGATTAATCACAGTTTTAATTGCAATGTTAAATAGAATACCAAATGAAATTAAATATTTTCAAAAATCAGAATACAGAATACAAAATGTGTATTATTTTGGATTACAAATGTTTGCACTGTAAAAATGATAAACCAAATACTATTTTTCAGATCACTTCATACAAGCATTGTAGTGCCATCTTTGTCACAAAACTGCAATTTACAAAATGTAGATTTGTTTTGTTACATTACTGCACTCAAAAACAAAATGTAAGACTTCAGAGCCTGCAGTCCACTAAGTCCTACTTCTTGTTCAGCCGCTCTCTCAAACAAACAAGTTTGTTTACATTTGCAGGAGATAATCCTGTTCTCACTTTCAGGTGACATTGTAAACAAGAAGTGTGCAGCCATTTGCAAGGCACTTTTGTAGCCGGCATTGAAGGTATTTATGGCCAGATATGCTAAACATTTGTATGTCCCTTATGCTTCAGCTACCATTCCAGAGGACATGCTTCCATGCTGATGATGCTTGTTAAAAAATAATGCGTTAATTAAACTTGTGACTGCATTCCTTGGGGGAAAATTGTATGTCCCCTACTCTGTTTTACCCGCATTCTGCCATATATTTCACGTTATAGCAGTCTCTGATGATGACCCAGCACATGTTCATTTTAAGAACACTTTCACAGCAGATTTGACAAATCGCAAAGAAGGTACTAATGTAAGATTCTAAAGATAGCTATGGCACTCGACCCAAGGTTTAAGAATCTTAAGTGCTATCCAAAATCTGAGAGAGATGAGGCGTGGAGCATGCTTTCAGAAGTCTTAAAAGAGCAACACACTGATGTGGAAACTACAAAACCCAAACCACCAAAAAAGAAAATCAACCTTCTACTGGTGGCATTTGACTCAGATGATGAAAATGAACCATGCATTGATCCACACTGCTTTGGAAGATCATCAAGCAGAACTCATCACCAGCATGGACACATGTCTCCTGGAATGGTGGTTGAAGCATGAAGGGACATATAAATCTTTAGTGCATCTGGCACAAAGATATCTTGTGACGTCGGCTTCAACAGTGCCATGAGAACACCTGTTCTCACTTTCAGGTGACATTATAAACAAGAAGCAGTCAGCATTATCTCCTGCAAATGTAAATAAACTTGTTTGTCCAAGCGATTGGCTGAACAAGAAGTAGTCCTGAGTGGTCTTGCAGGCTCTGAAGTTTTATATAGTTTTGTTTTTGAGTGCAGGTTTTTTGTACATAATTCTACATTTTAAGTTCAACTTTCATGATAAAGAGATTGCATTACAGTACTCGTATTAGGTGAATTGAAAAATACTATTTTTTACAGTACAAATACTTGTAATCAAAAATATAAAGTGAACACTGTACACTTAGTATTCTGTACTGTAACTGAAATCAATATATCTGAAAATGTAGAACACACCCAAAAATATTTAAACAAATGGTATTCTATTATTGTTAAACAGTGCGATCACTTGCCAGCCCTACATAATAAATATTTGTTCTGACTATTCTGTAGTCGTATTACAATATACAAAAATAAATTGCACTTTAAGATGCAAACACTCCCGTGTTATGTCAACCTACTACATCACAATGAAAGACACAGTAAACCGATACTTATTTCATGACCGACACAGTAACACTTCTCCTGCAGTTAGTAGCCTTTACTACTACTACATTCTTGTACTCTGCTATGTTGTATATATATCACTATTGAAGTTTCTATGTGAGAATGGAAAGAAGTAGGAAAGTTAGTACTTTGGCTTGGGACTACTTGGGAAAAAAAAATCAAAAAGCTCGAAGTGGAGTCCTGGGACCATCGAAACAGCTTCAGGATAAACAGCTTTAGGATTTTAAGATACAATGTCAGGACAAGCCTCTCTGTATAGTATATTAACTAAAATTCACATGTAAAAATCCAAGAGCTACACGTAAAAGTCCTCTACTATTACATGTTTAGCATCATGACTAGACATGATGATAGTCTAGTCTACATGATGTCTACATGTATAGACATCAACGTTCATGTGTGCGCACACAGATTGATCTTTTCCACAGTTACCCCAATTTACACATACAATTGTAAGTGGGCTTTTGCAGACTTTGTATGGGGACCTAAGCTACTGTTTTAAGATGAAGGGACTCTTCTGAAAGGCAGTTACTGAAATGTTCCATTGTTACCCTGTGTGTTGATATCATCTTATCAACCCATACACTGTCATCTTGATATGTTTTAGCCAGTCAAATATGACAGCTGAAATATCAATAGTAGCAGTAATGGGTTGCAGGCTTGGGGCACATAAAACCTGCTTTGGAAGGTAGAAACACTGAAAATACTACTTCAACAAGAATGGAAGAGCAAAAAATGAACGCCACATAATATAAAGCAAAAACACAATAAAAGGGGACGGGGGGGGGGGGGGGGGAGGATGTTCACTCAAAGGAAGTGCAAGTTTGAAATGCTGAATGAACATTGTCTGAATTTCCAGTTTGTAAATAAGATAGGGAGAAAGTCTATTTTTTTCTGGTTTGTTTCATTGCATACTGTTTGCACAGGTTTAGTCAGAACAATTATATGAGCAGATTTAGACAGCAAAATACAAAAAAAGACTTTTCTCCCTCATTATGTAAAGCACTGACTCTGAATGTTAGCCATCTGGAACTTGCTTCCCAGGGCCATCCAGTAAAAGGTTTCCAAGGTTGGCATATCAAGATCAGAAGTATGACTTTTACAGGGCAGTAAATCTGTGCAACACAGACATTTTGCTATCCAAGAAGTAGGTAGATTGTAGCAGCAGTAATAAAATGGCCTTTTCAGTCAGAGTCAGGGCTAGTCTACACTTCAAAGATAAAATTCAGATTAAAGGAGAGTGTAAATGTAAAGCACAATAGCTATTCTTAAATAATTAAGATGTGCAGACACTTATTCAAAATTGATTAATCTAAACAGGAAAGAAGCACCCTACAGAAGAGTGAACTCACCACTGGAGTAGCAGGCTCCTTCTTCTCAAGCACTTCTGCCAAAATGCACTCTTGTCGCACAGTGGTCTCTTCTCACAGCTCAGCCCTCCAGCCTGATCATGCTTTAGCCCCTCTCCTTCTGCGGTAACAGAGTCCAACAAGAAAAGGAGTACTTGTGGCACCTTAGAGACTAACCAATTTATGTCACAAGTACTCCTTTTCTTTTTGCAAATACAGACTAACACAGCTGCTACTCTGAAAAGAGTCCAACAAATAGGTCTTCAGCACTGACTTGGGCCTTGAAGCCCTGAACCAAGAGGGTTCAAGGACCATGAAGTATCCTCACCCCCTTATGTCAGGGGGTTTCATATCACCTGCTCCAGGGGCTGGTAGGGAAACACAGGCCCTCCCAATCCTGTAGGTTCCAGCCCACAATCTTGAAGGGAGCAGGCAAGGTCTCTTGGCTTTTTCTACTTTGGCCTTTTCCCCACAAACCTCTCTAGACTTACCCTTCTCTCAGAACAGGACTCACAGGGCTGGCCCATGAAATCCCCCAATAAATCCCAAGCCACACACACACACACACACTTAAAACCTCCTTCTGCCTTCCTGGGACTTGAAGTTTTTCCCCTCTTAATTGAATGCCTCTCTGGAAGCCCAGTCTTGCCTTATTATCAGGGCTTACCAGTGGAGCCTACAGCTCCACACTAGCTGCTCCCCATCTCTCATCCTCTCTTACCAGACACTTTTCTACTGAGGAAAGGATTCCATGGGCTTCCTCCTTGACTCTGCATGCTCTAATCCCACCTTGCGATTGCAGAATAACTCCCTACAGGTTCTTTGCAAACTGTGCTTCCCCTCTGTGTAGTCACCACCCAGGTCCTTCCCCCCACCTGGGCTTCATGACTAATTAAGCCTGGAGTACCCTCAGGTGCAGCAAGATGCATTAATTGGCCTCAGGCCCACATAACCTATTCCTTGCCTGTGTGGGATATACACCCCATCACATGCCCTAATTCTGGTATAAGGGTATCCATACATGGACTTATTTAGGAAAACTATTCCAAAATAACATTACAGGTATTTTTAGTTTTATTTTGGTTGGGGGAGACTCATGAGGAATTTTGTTGAGCAAAATTATGAAGCGTGCCCACTATTGTTAAATACAGGCATAACACTCAGAAATTTTCCTCTTCAACTTCTATGAAAACTGAACTTGTATGCACATAAACACACCAATACACATACATAGATACACACAGAGGGATATTGGAAGTACCTGAACACTTCTAATCCAATGTGATTCCTTCTCAGACACTTTCATTATATTTCCAGATGCCCTCAAATTCTGTTTAATTTATGTGGACCGAATCCATAAACCCAAAAAACCCTTGGGCTCTCCATTTCCCACCCGCCTTTATATACTTGAAGGAGTATCTGCAATGATAGGATGGCAATTAGAAAAAGAGAGAATTAAAATCTGCTTTATTCATGGGCACAGATAAACATAGAAACTACTCCACTTTATTCCCCATACATAATCTGTTGGATACTGTTAAAAAGATACATGGAGGATAAGCTGACTTTTGTTAATAATGTAACAATTCCTAAAGTGCAGTTTTAATCATGGGTAAAAATTTCAGAATTTGACAACCTTTTCCAGTCCCACGGGTAAAGGCTCTTCTTCAAGAATGTCTAATGCTGTTGCTTAGTTAGTGTTCAATAAAAAACAGTCTATAATGCAATGCACTCTCTTTATGTGATGTTTAGATATGAGATTGATCTCAGAGGACACCCTGGAGTTCTGAAAGTAGGATTATTGGATTTTGTGGCTTTCTCAGATGTCAAAGATCTTTAAACAGTGTCTTGCAAAGTTGCTACATCCCACCTGTCTGTGAACTGCTTATGAACTCATCAGAGAGGGTAGTCTCCATGTTAATTAGGCTTTAAGGGGGAGATTCAGCTTCCTACACCATCAAGTTAAATGCAAGAACTGAATTCACTGTCATAAGGTGCAAAATTATTCGGTTTTTGATCAGTAGGCTTTTAAAAAAGAAACTGTTAACATGAGATAGAATTCAGAGCACCACAATTAAGGTTGTTAGCACAGATTTTGAAACTGTACATTTCTACCTGTTCCCTGGAATTGCTTTGGACACTTGTTGAGTTAAAGACAACAACAACAGATTGGTACTTGTACATTTAAGATGGATACACAAGTTTGATGCAAGTAGCATGCAGATAAGGATATATGGTGTCCCACATATCTACCCTGCACTTTCATGTAAATTACTAGAAATGCACAACCATTCTAAGTGTGAAATTTTGATCTTATGGAAGAAGTCAGATCCTTAGGAGTGGAGACTGAGACACTCTATTTAACCACATGAGTCCTCGAGCTGGGCAGAGAATGGCAATTCCATTTCATGGAGGATTTCAAGATTTCAAAATCTGGTTTAGTTCCTATTTGGAATGAAAACCAACAGTTCAAAATTCTGAATAAAACAGAATTAACTATTCTCTGCTCAGCTCTAATGCGAGCCCTACGTCTGTGGCAGTCCACATGATGGGCTGTACCCTGGAGGCCCTGGGAGCCCGGTTGGCCAAGAAGTAATGGAGCCTGGAATTCAAGACTGCCAGGGCTTCCAGGCTCTCAGCTCCCTGTCAGCCTGCCAGGTGGGCTGCTGAGGAGCTGGGCAGGTTAGCTGGCAGCAGACCTACCTAATTTCTGGAGGAACTTTATCAAAATTGACATGTTCCCTCAGAACATGCAAATTACTGCCTGTGGGGGATTCTTCCAGTTGGACTAGTATCCTTTAACTCACTCTTCATCATACCCTTCCATTAGTGTCCCAGCATCTGGGCTGTGTTTCTTTTCTCCCTCATATTCTATCTTTCATTCCCCACCCCACTTACATCCTGCCATAAGGATTTAAATGGCATGGAGTGGCCTTGTAGGGGACTATCTTCATTGTGACAAATTTCATTATAAAAGCCTTAATCTGATCTACTTTCACAATGGGGAGCGTATTCATAGAATCATAGAATCATAGAATATCAGGGTTGGAAGGGACCCCTGAAGGTCATCTAGTCCAACCCCCTGCTCGAAGCAGGACCAATTCCCAGTTAAATCATCCCAGCCAGGGCTTTGTCAAGCCTGACCTTAAAAACCTCTAAGGAAGGAGATTCCACCACCTCCCTAGGTAACGCATTCCAGTGTTTCACCACCCTCTTAGTGAAAAAGTTTTTCCTAATATCCAATCTAAACCTCCCCCACTGCAACTTGAGACCATTACTCCTCGTTCTGTCATCTGCTACCATTGAGAACAGTCTAGAGCCATCCTCTTTGGAACCCCCTTTCAGGTAGTTGAAAGCAGCTATCAAGTCCCCTCTCATTCTTCTCTTCTGCAGGCTAAACAATCCCAGCTCCCTCAGCCTCTCCTCATAAGTCATGTGTTCTAGACCCCTAATCATTTTTGTTGCCCTTCGCTGGACTCTCTCCAATTTATCCACATCCTTCTTGTAGTGTGGGGCCCAAAACTGGACACAGTACTCCAGATGAGGCCTCACCAATGTCGAATAGAGGGCAACGATCACGTCCCTCGATCTGCTCGCTATGCCCCTACTTATACATCCCAAAATGCCATTGGCCTTCTTGGCAACAAGGGCACACTGCTGACTCATATCCAGCTTCTCGTCCACTGTCACCCCTAGGTCCTTTTCCGCAGAACTGCTGCCTAGACATTCGGTCCCTAGTCTGTAGCGGTGCATTGGATTCTTCCATCCTAAGTGCAGGACCCTGCACTTATCCTTATTGAACCTCATCAGATTTCTTTTGGCCCAATCCTCCAATTTGTCTAGGTCCTTCTGTATCCTATCCCTCCCCTCCAGCGTATCTACCACTCCTCCCAGTTTAGTATCATCCGCAAATTTGCTGAGAGTGCAATCCACACCATCCTCCAGATCATTTATGAAGATATTGAACAAAACCGGCCCCAGGACCGACCCTTGGGGCACTCCACTTGATACCGGCTGCCAACTAGACATGGAGCCATTGATCACTACCCGTTGAGCCCGACAATCTAGCCAGCTTTCTACCCACCTTATAGTGTATTCATCCAGCCCATACTTCCTTAACTTGCTGACAAGAATACTGTGGGAGACCGTGTCAAAAGCTTTGCTGAAGTCAAGAAACAATACATCCACTGCTTTCCCTTCATCCACAGAACCAGTAATCTCATCATAAAAGGCGATCAGATTAGTCAGGCATGACCTTCCCTTGGTGAATCCATGCTGGCTGTTCCTGATCACTTTCCTCTCATGCAAGTACATCAGGATTGATTCTTTGAGGACCTGCTCCATGATTTTTCCAGGGACTGAGGTGAGGCTGACTGGCCTGTAGTTCCCAGGATCCTCCTTCTTCCCTTTTTTAAAGATTGGCACTATATTAGCCTTTTTCCAGTCATCCGGGACTTCCCCGGTTCGCCACGAGTTTTCAAAGATAATGGCCAATGGCTCTGCAATCACAGCCGCCAATTCCTTCAGCACTCTCGGATGCAACTCGTCCGGCCCCATGGACTTGTGCACGTCCAGCTTTTCTAAATAGTCCCTAACCACCTCTATCTCCACAGAGGGCTGGCCATCTCTTCCCCATTTTGTGATGCCCAGCGCAGCAGTCTGGGAGCTGACCTTGTTAGTGAAAACAGAGGCAAAAAAAGCATTGAGTACATTAGCTTTTTCCACATCCTCTGTCACTAGGTTGCCTCCCTCATTCAGTAAGGGGCCCACACTTTCCTTGGCTTTGTTTCCCTTTGGTTTGTCTGTGTCGCAATTCCACAGGTACAGACTGTCCATAGTATTCATCTGAGCTTGCATGCTGGGTATGTATTAGATATATAGTACTAGCTTCTAGACAAACTTTGCTTAACTCCATATTTTACCACATATTTTGCCCATATTTTACTACTTAAGTGAAGGCACCTGTCGTCACATGACATGGTCAGTGGGCGTAGCCAAGTGCCTGATCCCAAGCCCTTTGAAGCCAGTGCGGGTCTTTTCACTTAAGTCAGTGAGCTTTGGTTCAAGTTCCAAATTCATAACTGACGTTGCATTTTGTTATGAAGCCTACAAATATGCACAGGAATGTATTGCCCTTCCCTCTGAAAAACCCACACAATAGCTACAGGGATAATTATCAAAATACAAATGCTGCTGCTGAAAAGTGAAGTGTAATACACGTAACCTGTAATTATTTTACCATAATTAATGTAAATTCTCCTCCAAAACAATTACAACAATTTCATAGAAATAAGTACCCACTGGGCTAATAACACTAGTTTTACTGACCATGTATATAAACGAGACTAATACTTTTCATTCATTTATTGATACATCAAAGTAAAGTTTGTAAATCTAAAAAAGGATTATAAACTATTTAATGAAGGAAAGATTTTTATTTTATTTTAAAATGTTGACTGAAGAAACAAGGTTATATCATGATTTTATAGTATACATTTTGTTGGTAGTTACATGGAAAATGTATAATTTTCTTACTTTAGCTACTTTAGACCTTTTCATTAGTTTTCCCTCCCTTTATAGGTTGTCTCATCCCCTCTGTGCAGCACTGGGAAAGTCTGCAAGATGGCATGAAGCCAATTTTCCATAAGAAAGCTGAAGTACGATTTTGGCTTTGTGAATATGAGAATTTGGTCATTCAAGCCCTTGTTTGGGTCCGGCTGTAACATGCATAAGTTCTGGTAGTAGTGGGCCCTAAAGAGACACCCTGCAACTTTTCTTCAGAGGAAGGGGAATAACTATTGAGACAGGCCCCCTGCTTGTGTAAATCAGTGTAGTAGCACTGATATCAATGAACCCAGTTGAGGAAGACTGGTCCCATGGTTAGGGAGCTATCCTGTGACTCAGGTGGCTAATGTTCAAGTCACTGCTCCTTCATAGGCTTCCTGTGTGACTTTGGGTTTGTCACTTAGGGCAACATTTTAAAAGTGCCTAAAGGAGCATATCCCCATCTTTAGATGCCTGGATATCTTTACAAATCTGAAAAGATTTCGGGGGAGGGATAGCTCAGTGGTTTGAGCATTGGCCTGCTAAACCCAGGGTTGTGAGTTCAATCCTTGATGGGGCCATTTAGGGATCTAGGGCAAAAACTGGGGATTGGTCCTGCTTTGAGCAGGGGGTTGGACTAGCTGACCTCCTGAGGTCCCTTCCAACTCTGATATTCTAGGACTCTAAGTGCCTATGAACCAGATTTTCAAGGTATGTAGGCATTGTGCTGCTCAACATTGCAACAACTAGCTAACCTAGGAGCCTAATTCTCATTTTCAAAAGAAACTTGGGTGCCTAAGTCCCATTGACTTCCAATGAGGCTTAGTCTCTTAAGTCAGTTAGGTGTTGCAATGCTGAATAACGCAATGCCTAAATACCTTTAAAAATCTGGGCTTTAGGCCTTTATTTTCATTTGTTTTAAATGTGCCTCCATTTCCCATTTGTAAAATGAGGTCTATAATTCTTATCATGGCGATGTTGTGTGAGGATAAATAAATGAAAGCTTATGAGGTATTGAGACATTTTACTAATGGGGACCACCTTAAATAGATAGATGTGGTCCAGTGAGAGTTTGCCATTGACTTCAATGGGAGCAGATCTGGCCCTTTAATTTGCATATTATAGCCAATATATTACCTCTCATTCCCTCTGTTATTATGGGACATGTGATAATTTAGCATCCAGCATTATCCCCCATTGTATAGCCTAAACATCAAAACCGTGCTTTATTTGCTCATGTTGTACCATGTAACCATTAGTCAATATTCTAACATAGTGAATAAAGTATTGATCAGACAGCATTATCAAAAGGATATATCTCATAGATATCAGATAATATCTAAATAAGTCAAATTATTATTACTTTGTGCCATTTGCTAAATGATTTGCTCTCTTATTAGCATTAAGGATATTGAAAATGTAGAAGACAGAATACTGTTAGAAACTATGAGCAAGGTACAACAGGCAACATTTGGAGTTCTATATGTCTAAGAACATCCCATATTGGGTAATGAACTGATACAACTGATGAATGTGCTAGGCTTCCAGTTAGAGTCAGGGTGAACAGGAAAGTTGTTATGTAGTGTTCGTACATCAGCGTTAATGGTCAGAATACCATACCACAAAACCAAATTGCAGTTCAGCACGACTGGCAACCATCCATCAAACAGGTCGAAAATTGAATGAATTTGCAACAAAATTATTCCCTGGTCAAAAGAGGGTAGCATTCCTATGGGTTGTGGTAAGACACTTCAGCAGAGTGCCTGCTTGCAGTATACCAGAGCTGTGGCCTTCAGTTCCTGCTTCTACCACTCCCTGAGCTTTCATAAACACTTAACATTTCATAAAAGTTACAGTTTTACACATGATTTTGAAGCTGCCAAAAATGTACAGGGTGCATCGCCCCTCCTGTTCTAACATGTTTTATAAACATAACAAGCAGTAACAGCCAGCCCAGATGTTTTCACAACTTATTTTTTCTCATAATTTAAAATCTGTTCAACCTGATGTTTTGTGCTCCATGGAAGTTTCAGCTGTAAAAAAAGGAAACTGAAATATTATGCATGTGGTGCTATACTGTTACACCTAATTTCTTCTCAAGTTCACACTAAACTGAAATGTCTCTTGGAAGCTTAAAAAAAAGGCAGCAGAGAAAGTGAGGAAAAATGTCAAGACTTGTAAATAAACAGCTGGCTTGCAACATATGTATTTTCCTCTATATTTTTCAGGTGCCACAATCTATAATCCATATCTGCCAGCCCTGTAGCATACAGCATAATTTAACTGTAATTGATAATGTAAGGGCAGATGGAGAGAAGTGTCAGCTTCTGCACACATCCTCTGGGGATGCTGCAGAAATCAAAGCAGATGGTCCAATTGCTTCTTATTTATGTGTTGCTGCTAGCTCCTCTGCTTGCAGGATAATGGATCATTATTGCCTGCTGTGCACAAACACCAATATGCTTTTAAATCTGGTTCTCAACGCTTATGAAAAAGCACTATATTTCATATTCATTTGTGAAGCTGCACTTAACAAGGACCACATTTTAATTTATGGTTTGCAGAAGAAAAAGGGTCACCCATGGATTCTTTTTTCATAAAATAAGCAACAGTCAGCTGAGATTTGTAGCAAAACTGATTAGAGAATATCCAGCAGTCAATTATATTGTATCTTTCAAATAATAATGTGGTTTTATTTATTGACTGGTGTTTATTAGGCCCATCAATGGAAGCAAATCTCATCTAAACTCATAACTTAAATATCCATAAAATAAGCTGTATTGAGGTCCAGGAAGCAATTGTGATTTGTCTGCACTAAAACCACTTATTAAGCTTATTATAGAGCAGGGACTGTATGCTATTGATGACAAGGGTTAGGACAACATCTCCTGCTGTCATACTCTGCCTTGAACTGAGACGTCCCATTCTAGCTATAAATTCCTCAAATCTTCAAGAATTAAAAAAACCATACTTTAAATTTGGAAATAGATACAGAGTATGGAAGTCAGTGTGACTCTCTTATGGAACGTTTAAGCGGATACAAACCATCATGCTTCAGGGTACGACCAGTAACCAGCATATGAGTGTTACTAAGAAACCTCCCCTGTGGGCAATTGTTCCATAATTGTCCATTTTAGAGTTTCTCACACCTTGTTCTAAAGCACATGGTATTGGCCACTTAGCGAGAGAAGATTTTGGAACGGACTGTTGTTCTTTTCGAGTCTGACAATTCCTATGTTCCTTGTTTGAGCAGTTCTAGTATACATAACGTTAATTGCTAAAAAATGTATTTAGAAGGTTTTCTTTACTTTAGTGCTCAAACAAAAAGATTGCCTTTTGTGATGTTCTTTAGAGGTGTGTGTCCTGTGCTACCCTCTCCAACCAAGGAGAACCAGTGTAATTCCACTTCTTGTGGCTGGGAATTCACACTGTATACGTGCATTGTGTTTACCACAGATTCCAAGTTCATTGGGGGTTCCCTAAGTGATGTCAGCCTGGGTCTTAGAAATGGTCATGAATAGAGAAGTGTTATTTACCCTTTCCCAGGATAAAAAAAACAAGGGTCACCCAATGAAATTAATAGGCAGGAGGTTTAACACAAACAAGAGGAAGTACTTTTTTCACACAATTAACCTATGGAACTCATTGCCATGGGATATTGTGAGGGCCAAAATTATAACTGTGTTCAAAAAAAGAACTAGATAAGTTCATGGGGGATAGAAACACCACTGGCTATTAGCCAAGATGGTCAGGGATGCTCAGGGCAACGCTGAATCTCTGACTGCCAGAAGCCAGGAGGGGAAGACAGGGGTGGGTCTCTCCAGCTGCTGTGTTCTCTGCACTCCCGTGGAGCTCTGGCACTGGCCACTGTCAGAGACACGATTCTATGCTAGATGGACCATTGGTCTGACCCCGTATGGCAGTTTTTATGTTCTTATGGTCAAATGGAGGAGCATGAATAGAGACAGTGGTTCTGCTGTTATGAAAATGTATCAGCAATTTTCCTTCCACATGCAGGAGCTGCAGAAGAAACCACAGAACAGCTTTACTGCCACAGAGTGGCCCTGGAGGAGACTTCTTTCTCATTGCCTCAGCAGAACCCTCAATGCACAACCCAGCTATCAGGCTGGACATTTGATGCAAGGGTTAAGGCTTGAGTCCAAGATTTTCAGATAGAAACCTAAAACTTGGCTCTTAAATCCATGAGATCCATTTGCTCAGCTCTTTTTTAAAATCAGAGAGGTGCCTAGGAATGGATTTAGGATGCTAACTTTAGAATCTTAATTTAAAAAGGTTGGCCTAAAAATGTTATTTTAAAATGCCATCATTCTTTAAACATTGTCAAGTGCTGTGGCTACTGTGTTTTATTAACAACATCTTTCTAACAATATATATATTCATAGTGCCTGATCCACAGTCCAATGAAGTCAGTAGAAATACTCCCATTGATTTCAAGGAGTCCATACATGCAAAAACGAGATCAGGTGACATCAACGTCTTGATATTTTTCCTTCAAGGACAGTAACATATCCATCATTTAAAGGAACAATGTTCTTTTTCTCCACTTGGACCAACTTGGACCTTTGCTTCCAATACAGAACAAGAATTGTGTCTATATATGGTTCTATAATCATTTATTAAAATGATGTCATTGGGAAGGCCCACAAGGAATTCAGGTGCTTGGAGATGGAGGAATACATACAGTGAACTGAAATACTATATAAGTGCCTGAACATACCTACGTATATATAGGCTCATTGAAACCAATGGGAGTATTTCTACTGACTTCATTGGACTGTGGATCAGACACGATGATGCCACTGCCAAAGCAGTCTGGCCCCAGTCCAGCAATGCTCTTATGCGTGCACTTAATTTTCACCACATAAGCAATCCCACTGAATTAAAGGCCTTAGCCCTGGAGTTTCCCTGGAAGCCACTGAGTAGGGCTTATTGTCACATGTATCTGCCCTAGACACAAGGGGACCCACTGGAGTGGAAGTAGTAGGGAGTACCTAGGTGCTCGTCTCTTCTGCAGAATGCTCAGAAGCCTATTACCACCCTCAACTATGGAGGGGGAAACATAGTTGAAAGCTCAATGTAGTGAATTGTGAATTTGTCCCAATATAGTTAATGCACCATAACATTTGTTAACCTGAACTAGTTTTGCAAACCTTTTCATACAAAAAACAATAGTCACACACCACTAGGACTGGCCATCTTTACTTAAAATTGATCTGAAGACAGTGCATGTTCATATCAATTTATTTTTAAAAAGAAAATATATAAAGGCAACATTTTGAAAGTATATAATTGTAGCAAATATTTTCTTTTGCTTATTTTTAAGAAAATCTGAGATGAGAACAAAATATATCAATGAAATTGTTAGGATGAAAATACTAGATGTCTAACCTATTGCAGCTAATGCAGTTTATTCAATGACTTTTTTTTTTGAAAAATTATGATATTTCATCAGAACCTTGCAAGGATTAAATATCAGTTACTGTAATTACTGAGCAAACAATTTAAGGAATAGGTCTTTTTCCAAGTATGGGGACTAAGAAGGAACCAATTAACTTGAGGTTAATCCACCACTTATCCTACCCTCAAGGTGAATCAGTGAATGATTAACAGGTCTCCAAGAAAATGTTCAGTGTTTTATGCAGCATTCAATTAATCATTTATCTGATAAAGTGATCTGATGCTCTGATGACTAGAGCAGATATTGAGCCAATGTTTTGTTTACACCACTCCACACAGATACTGTAGTTGTAGTGACTTGGTTCTAAGTGTGAAGATAAATGTTGTTGTAGATAAATGAATGCATATTGTGTGCCCAATTTCTTTTTAACATTGGGCTTTGATGTGGTTAGCACATTTCTACAATCTCTTTTGGTCATTAGCACACACAAAAAAGAGAAAAGTTGTGTTTCGATTGATTTCTGTCTATTTAGGAGCCTGACTGAGTCAGAAAAGTGCTACTGCTTTTAAAAATGTGGGGGCCTAGCAAAGGAATTTAGTGTCACATTCACAGAGGTGGAGAGACAGTCCCTGTAGAACAGTCGCATTCCTATATCTGAGATAGCCCTGGTCTACCCTACCAACTTATGTCAGAATAACTACATTGTGATGCGATGTGACCTAAGGCCCCGTCTAGACAACACTGGGTCGATGGGAGAAATTTTCCCATTGGCATAGGTAGCGTCTTCACTAAGCACTACAGTGATGCAGTAAATAATGTGCACTGTCAGTAAATAATGTGCACATTTTTTAATGGCGGAAAATCAACCATTGGAACAATTTACAAAGGGTCATGGTAGTTTCTCTGTCTCTTGCAATTTGAAAATCAAGATTGGCTGTTTTACTAAAAGATCTGCTCTCGGAATTATTTTGGCAAAGTTCTAGAGCCTGTGCTATACAAGAACTTGGACGACAAGATCCCTTCCCGCTATGAAATCCATGACACAGTCCTGAAGTCTGTGCTTAGGCAAAGCGGCCATTGACTTTGACAGGAATTTTGCATGAGCAAGGACTTCAGGATTGGGCCCAGGCAGAATCAGTTCCATGATAACAGCAAGATAATGAGTGTCAGAGACATTGAACCTAACTATACTGAATCAAGTCTTATTCAGCCAAAAAGTTGCGCTGGGTTAAAAGTAGTTTCTGACATATCAGATGAATCTCACAGGTTGATTCATGGGCCTTTTTAAGCATCAGGGAGAGGGCAGGTTAAGAATCACCTGCTTGTATCTGCTTAGAATCTTTGTATTCAAATCCTTAATCCTAATTCTATCTTCTATATATAAACATGTTATAACAGTATTCAGAAATAAAGCTGATGACCCTTTGTCTCAGTTAAAGGGGGTCTCTCATGACAGATTCCAATTCAAAATTCATTTAAGTCCATAGCAGTTTCTCCATTGATTTCAATGGCCTTTGGATTAGGCTCTATATCCTTACTCAGAGAATGTCCCACTGACTGCGAGTTTGCCTGAGTAAAACTCTCTAGTTTGGCTTCTGGTATAATGGAAAGGCATCAGTAAAATCTGCCTTTTGTGGCAGGTCAGATTATTGTCCTCTCATGATCTTAGGTTTGAAATGCATTGGCAGAGGTACATTCCCAATGTTTTTATATTAATGTTTATTTTAGTACAATCAATTTAAATCTATTTTTCCATATGTATTTCCAGAATATAAATGTTCTCATTATAAGAGGAGCACCTCATCAGCTGACATGTCACTAGTCTTCACTCCTCACAATTCTTACACTAAAAATTGTGATCTCTCCCCACTTCTCAGCAAAGATTTAATAGCACAGGCCTGTAGTGGAGAGCTTATTACAATTCTTGTGTAGTCGTAACAGCCTACAAAACATTCGCCAGTATAAAAAGACCCCCTGAACTACCCAGTCAAGTAAATACAGTGCACACTATTGCAATGTGTGCATTATATTTCCTCTTTCTTAATTGTTCACTTACTAATTCACAAAATCCAGTCATTTTCAATTCCAGCAGGTCTTCCAGTGAGCATCTATTGATGCTCACACTTTTATTTTTCAGTGATGCCCTACTATGGAGTTCATGCAAACTCCAGTTCACGTTCTGCCAAAAGAATCCATGCCACTTAAATGAAACTCCTGGCTCCTAGTCCAGGTCTTTAGCAAGAAGGCCAGTTTTTACTAGCAAGTAACAATATTTTCATTACAGCCACACTCTGACATTAGTTCTGTAGATTGGATATAAAAATTAACAGTGTAAATATTGGTGGTGTTAGTGCAGTAGATTGGATATAAATACTGGCATCTTCCAACTGGTGGCCAGATGTTAGAACTACTCAGCGAGTTAGCAAAGTTCCCTCCCCCATCCCCATTTAATGCCTGGACTCACATTGTGTATAACAGGAATCTCCTTTGGCGGTGTAAGAACTGTTGTAAGGGGCCCCAGTGCTCATTACAGTGGGCCAGTGAAATTCACCCAAGGGTAGAGTGTTAGTACAAGGCATGTGAACCAACTTAAACCTTCAAAGCAATGCTTAAGTGGGACTTTAGGGGTGACTAGGCTTGTGCTGACCCTTAGCATACAGTTGCATTTCATCCAGTGTGAATATGTGTTACAATATTGGAGGAATATGAAGCACTCAGCTTTGTGGGAAAAGGACAATGTTCCCTTATCGTGTCTCATGCTAACATGTAGGTTCTGCACGCTCTCCTGAATGACTCAAATACAGTTGTCCTTATTAATTCACAAATCTAAAACCTCACTTATTTTATTGTCGGCTCCTTGCTTGCATACAATATTTTAAAGCTAACAGAGTTAGAAGTTGGCCCAAAATATGCATATTGTATATTTTGTGTAAGCGGATATAGAAATCAAAAAGAGAGCTCATTTAGCCTTGATTTTCAGTGAAAACTGAGGATTGAATTCTGCTTTCAGTTATACCAGTTAAAAGCAGAAACAATTTCAGAGTCTGCAGTGGAGTCATTCCTGAATTAATCTGGCATTACAGAGCAGAGTCAGGCCGCGAGAAATTAAATCTTAATGCAGTGGTACTACTAAAACCTCGTTTTTAAGCCTCGTTAACTGCCAGTACATTACAGTCTCAGAGCTGGAACAGTACTCTTGTGGGGCAAATGAAATTAAAACTGACACTGTACACATGGGGGAGCAAAACAAAAAAAGTTTTACAAGAATAAGAAAGCTTCAGATTCAGAATTAGGCAACATATTAGCAAACATATTTTTGGAGTTACAGACAGGGAACTAAACACATCATACATCAGAGGGGGATTATTTTCGCATACTTTGATAATGTAATAGGATTTCTGGCAGCTTATGTGTTGATGGCATTCGTACTCATTGGAATATGTCAGTAACCACCTTTTCTCTGAAAATATACTTCTGCCTTAAGTCAAAGGGTAAATTCTTTTCTGGCCAAAAGCAACAATTAATCACATGCTTCATTATGGAATGAATTTTACATTGAATAGTATTTGGCATAGATGGATAACATGATATGGTTCCACTTGGTTAGACTTTAACCGTGTGCATCATCACTATTCAAGTATTAATTGGTCAGTGGCTACTTACTAGTACTGTGTAGTATGCACAGTCATTTCCTGGACTATAGAAATTATATTTTGGTGTATTACATAAAATATAAAGTAAATGCTAAGATTTAGGCTCAAAGATTTTTTATTCGTATTTCATTATCTTAGTAATGTATTGCTCCTCTCTTTCCAACATAGATGACATTTAGGGCAATATTCTATACCAAATGCATAAGGCTGTTAAGTTTCACCTTATAACAGACCCGTACTTCATCACAAATACATATTACATTTGAAAGACAGAATATATTTGAGCGGGGGGATTATTCTAACATCTATACCAACTTTGGAGTAGAAAACTGCAATAACTTTTCATAATCTGATGTACAGACTGTAATTATTTGGGCCTCAATCTTGCAAAGACTTAATCATAAGGATAACTTTACATGAGTAGTCCCATCAAAATAAATAAGACTAATAATATGTATAAAGTTACGTACATGCATAAATCTTTGCAGGAAGGGGAGCTTAGAATGAAAATTCAATTTCACAGGTGCCGAAACATCAAAAAAAATGTTACAATATTTCGGTAGAGCTGTTATTTCACATACTTTGAAAAACAGTAAAGCTCCTTATATTATAACAAGGAAGCATTTATTCATGAATTGGTGTTAAAGTAAACAGATCTTTGTTGGTGATTAAAGACTGTCTTCACATCTTTCTGGTTAACAAAAAGTTATATTCTTGATTGACTCAAAGGCTCTGTACTAATATCTTAACAATCACTAGAATTTCTTCCCCAGTCACATTCCTGCAATAACATAAATTAATGACAATCCAATCATTCCTAAAATGTCTTTAAAACTACATTAGTTAAACCCACCCCAGATTTCTATAGCCTCTCCTTTATACACCTGCTTTGATGAACCTATGTGGGAACTCTCCTTGTCCAATATGTAGATAAAGCACTTTCTTTGATATGGGTTAGGCCCCTGCCTATTTCCTTTTGTGGACCGTTAACCCATTCCTGTCTACCTTGGTCTGGATTATGTACACCAATCCTCCAAAACATGCTGAAAGGCACTTCTGCTCAGCAAGGTCAACAAAACACATATATGTTCTGAAGACTCAGTCATTTTGGAGAGAGGATGAGCCAAAAAAGTAGGAACATTTTCAAAGAGTGAACAAAAAGGAAGTGTTTGAGACACTACTGGTTTATTGTTGATTTTTTCCCACACACCTCCCAGGATAATTTCACACTAGAATGAGACTGTCGCATGTGAGATTTCAGGGGGATTGGTTTCTTTTTAGTGGCACATGGAAATAGGATGCAGGCTGAAATTCAGCCTTCTAATGTGAAGGTAACAGCTAATGGCTAGTACCACTCCACGATACACATAATGGTTTTCTATTTATCCACTTATGTAATTTTCCCACTTTGGAATAATTCTGAGTACTGTTTCTTAGCTAGATGACTGGAGTCTCTTCTTACCATTCTGGAAATTCCTCTTTTTAAATTTATTTTCTGCTTCTAAGTATTTAATCCTGCACTAAACTATCCTAGTTCAGTTTTTTTGGCTGACATGTTGACCTCCAACTACTTGGTTTTTGTGATGTGTTTTACTAGACAGATATAATCTTTGAGTATTCAACACCTTATTAAAATCTATTGTGCTTTGAGAACATGGACTTTAATTCTCTACATTTTACTTTATGACGTTTGTTGTGATTTAATATAGTCAATTTGTTTTTACTTATTCCACAGTGCTGTCACTTTAAGAAAATTAAGCACAAGTACTGGCATTCAGCCCTATATAGCCACTACAGGAGATGAAATCAGGGGCTGTTTTTCACATAAACTTCATTTTCTTCCGAAGAGGAATGAGTTGTGCTATTCTTTTGCACTAGAACTAATGGCCATTATGCAAATAATTTTAGCAACTTTAAATACTGTCAAGACATCCAGAATCCTGCTGGGTTGGCAGCCAAAGCACTATTTGATTTTTTTTTTCTTAAAGTGCTGAACTCCAGGGTTGTTAAGATTTAGATCACCTAAACACTGCCAGCAATTCATGTGCACATTGGGAGAAAAACTGCTCTGTCCTCTGACAAAGAAAATCTACAGTGGATACTATTAAGACGTAAGATTTTCCAGAAGCCACCACAGCACAGTATCTGAGAGTGCTCATTTTTCTGTTGTTTAAAGGAACAGGGAAATTCTGCAGTATCTCACATACCACTGTGTCATAAATATTGATAAATGCTGACTTTTCTGGACTTGATCCTGCACAGTGCAGATTAGGATTTTCAACCCTGTTAATTCTCACTATTTTTGCATGTCTCATAGTTTTCAACACTTCCTTTTTTAAACTTCTTGCGATCTTGCAAGAATTTCCTGGAAGCTCAGGAGTTCTGTCTGAGCTAGAACTGGTATTGTAGTTCTGGCTTCAGCCACTAGAAGCTGCTGTCAGCATCCTGAGTTGCATGTATAAGACTGCAGTTGCAGCTGTAAACAGCAGAGGCTCTCATGATTTTAGGCATCAGTGGAGGTTTGTGCCTATAAGCACAAGGTAGAGAGTGAGGAGCAGGACAAGGTGTACAGTAGAAGCAAACCTCTATCAATGGAAGTGACACTGGGTGGTCACAAAGTTCTTCCTCTCTAATAGCAGGGATAAAAGTTATGTGCCCTGTTCTTAGGCGTAAGAGCTTTATTTGCATGCATAGATTCACAGAAAAAAAATCATGTCTGCTCAGACACACCCATGCTCCCCTTACATCCCGTTCTTTTTTACCTGATGTTTTTTAAAGTAGTGGAATATGTGCACAAAGATCTTGATACCTACTTCCACTCAGTGCTGAGGACTACGCCTAATGCTTAATCTTAGGCTTGATCTACATCACTGAGGGACATGAGTGCCAGAGCTATGCCAGTCTAACTTGTGCCTAGAGCAATGGAAGAATGTTTCCCACCACTCAGGGAGGGGAAATGACCTACAATGATGGAAACCCCCTTCTATCATTGCAGGAAGTGTCTACACTGCAGCTGTGCTACTCTCGCCTCAGTTACTGCACTTAGGCCAGAGCCTAGCCTTTGCTGATACCCGTGCTGCGGTACAAGAAGTTAGCGCCACATACACCACTCACAGGGACACGGAGACTCAGGGCCGAGATGATGAACATGTAATAACTCACGTTGAGAATGTGCTAGATGTAATAGAGATTTAGAAATACAAACTATAGTTGATTAGAAAATGAAGTCACAAAACGTACAGGAAAAACAGCAGCTAATTGCTCTGATTCAGCTCATCTTCCTTTCTCCTCCCTGCACTTCCAATTCCAGAATGATTTCCAATATTCTCATGAACTGCTCGAGTTCTAGATTGATGTCTTATATCACGTGAAAGGCAGTATTACAGCATGAATTTACTTTCTAAGTATACAGTCACAGATTATTTTCTCCTTTTGTGATAGGAACAGCGTGGGTTCTTTTCATATGCTTACGGTATTTTCCTGTCCATCTTTGATTTATATACAGTTGAGAAACGTGAACTCCCAGGTAAACAAGCTGCAGAATCGAAAGAATCACATGCATTGAGCATGCCACTCCAATTATAATATGTATCTTTATAGTCTTATGCTCTTTCAATTACAAATAATCATTCACAAAATCATAGTTTCTTACTATGTACAGAATCCTTGAAGTTAGGTTAAAGATAGACTATAGTTCTGTGTCTGTACAATGATTCTTCAGTACAATTATTTCTCCCCTACCCTTTATTAGCATAAACTGATACTATGTGCACTTGTCATCTAATTAGAGCTAGAAATAATTTCTCAGTCTTACTCTAAAATGTGAGTCCCTGGTTGACCCCATTTCCATAATATTCTCCTTGTATGTTAAAGTGGCAAATAAGTGCCAAATATAACTGCACAGAAAGTATTTTGGAAAGTGATGAGGGGCAACACCTACTCATTTGGGCCAAGACTTTTAAAAATAGACATTAAGACCATACTTAAACTATTAAATAAGTGGCCTGAATTTCCAAAATATTGAAGAACCAGCAGTTCCTACTGAAATCAGTCAGCCCTTAGCACTTCTGAAAGTCAGCCACTTATTTAGGAACCTAAATATGGACTTAGAAACTTCACTAGAGGCTCTGATTTTTCAGGAGCTTGCTTATAAATATTATTGAACGTGCAAATTATCCTAAAAGAGCACGAGTTTCTTTCATAGTCAGCTTTAAGATGAAATGCCTAGTCAGCTTGACAGCTTTAGAAAACACTGCTGGTCGCTTAAATATCTCCCCCAATAAACTTAGTCACAAAACTACTTCCCAACAATAGATTATAGGAACGCGGCATCCTGACTTTCATAAGTCTAACTGTGTATTATTCACAAACTGGCCAAAAAACAATCAACTCTCTAACCCATATATTTCTGTGATAGTATCTGCAAATGTTTATTTATTTTTTCTATCCCCAAAGATCAAATTCCGATAAAGCTGAGGTTATATTTTTGGATGCTGCTGGTCTAGTAACAAGGTTTCGGTGAAATGAATAAAAATGATTAAATGTTTCCTGATTTTTGTAAAATTAATGACTTGGTGGGTGGAAGAACTATTTTCTCTCAAAAAGAAAAGGAAGACTTGTGGCACCTTAGAGATTAACAAATTTATTTGAGCATAAGCTTTCGTGAGCTACAGCTCATTTCATCAGATGCATGCAGTGGAAAATACAGTGGGGAGATTTATACACACAGAAAACAAGGAACAATGGGTGTTACCATACACACTGTAACAAGGGTGATCAGGTAAGGTGAGCTATTACCAGCAGGAGAGCAGGGAGTTGGGGGGAGGAACCTTTTGTAGTGATAATCAAGGTGGGCCATTTCCAGCAGTTGACAAGAACGTGTGAGGAACAGTTGGGGGGGGGGGGGAATAAACACGGGGAAATAGTTTTACGTTGTGTAATGACACATCCACTCCCAGTCTTTAGTCAAGCCTAAGTTAATTGTATCCAGTTTGCAAATTGCATCCAATGAAGTGAGCTGTAGCTCACAAAAGCTTGTGCTCAAATAAATTTGTTTGTCTCTAAGGTGCCACAAGTCCTCCTATTCTTTTTGCGAATACAGACTAACACGGCTGCCACTCTGAAACCTATTTTCTCTCACTGCACTATTCACAAAATAAGCTAGAGGTCACCAAACCACAGAACAGGGAACCAAATTGATCACATTACAATTTGGCACAAAGGAAGAAGAACTTGAGAGGATGTACATAGAAGGAATGTGGTAGACACAGGAAAGGATCATGCATTAGTGGTAGCTAAATTGAGAATAAAAATAAGAAAAAAAGAGAACCAAACATCAGAGTCGCTCATGTTATAATGTAAACAAGTTAAAACAGACAACACAACAAATGTTTAAAATTGAGCTTGCAAGAAGATTCCAGGTGCTTGAAGATGAAAACAATGGAAAAGTGTAAAGCAAATGGAAATGTGTAAAAGGAAAAATCACCACAATCTGTGAAGAAGACACCAACAAATAGCTGTCTAAAGGTACATGACAGAAAATAGAAAAAAGATGTAAAATTAAACAAACCAAATCAAACAACAAGAAAAAAACAGAAACAGTGACTCCAGGAGGAATATGCCACAACAAACAAAGAGGTCAAAAAGAGTGCAAGGAAGGATACATGAGATTTTATAGAGAAAATAGCAACAGATGCACAGATCACTACAGCACAAGATGTCCATTCCAAGTAAAATAATTACACACATTATCCTAGACAGACTAAAGAAAGCAGTAGATTCAAAGCTATGACAAGAAGAGGAAGAATTCAGAAAGGAGAAATGCATAGATCAAATAATAACTTTAAGTACACCATAGAACTATCAACAGAATGGCAGTCACGCCTCTAAAATCTGTTAATTTCATAGATTTCCAAAAAAGCCTGTGGATAGCACAGACTTATGGAAATTGCTATCCCACTATGGAAGCCCCCCAAAATATGTGAATATCATTTAGCGCTTCTACGAAAATATGAAATGCAAAGTAACAGATAACAGCAAATTGACTAAGATATTCAAGGTAACTACTGGCATCAGAGAAGGATTTCTTATGTCACCCATAATCCATGACTGCGTAATGAGAAACACCACAAAACAAAGTAGGGGTGTACAATGGACTTCACAGAGAAGCTAGAAAACCTCAACTTTTCAATACCCTTAGAAATATGCAAGCTATCCTTTCCAGACCTATGCACAGTTAGTATGGCTGAAAATTAACACCAAGAAAACTAAAACTATGAGAATCAATGCACAAGAAGAAACACCAATAATGCTTTCTGGGACTGACACTTCACATATCTTGGCAGCATTGTAAGCAGAGAGGTAGAACAGATGAACACATTAAAGCCTGAATACCAAAAAGCCAGACATGCCTTCGCAATCCTAAAACTGATCTGGAGAAACAGAACTAAACTTCTTATTATATGGTGCTAAAATTTGGAGACTTATCAAGACCTTGCTCTCTAAACTCCAAGTTTTTATAATTACTGGCCATAGATTAACCCTTAACATCAGATGGCCAGAAAAAAAAAATCACAAAAGAACTTCTTGGGAGAAGGATCAAACAGAAACTGATAGGTCAGGAAATTATGGAATGAAAATGGAGATAGCTGGGACACAATGGAGGGAAGAACTGAACAACATAATATGAAAGGTGCAGGACTGGAATCCCCCAGGCAAGAGATGATGAGCTAAACCAAGGATAATTTGGAAATGCAGAACACAAGCAGAACGGAAAGTCATTAAAAAGACTTGGGAAAAAGCTAAGACTGCAGCAAAGGACCACCAAAGATGGAAGGCAGTAGTGAACACCCTATGTTCTGCACGGAACGAAGAGGCATAAGTCTAATCAGTCAACCTAGTAACAGAACAAATTCCAAATATGTTTACAGTTCTGAATGCTCTCTGCAAGGACAGAAGTCACCGCATGAAGCTCTCCCCTTTAGGTTTTTTTCATTTGGTTCTCTACAGTTAGAATCTTCTTCACCTTCCCATGGACAAGTATCCCTTTCCTGGGTGGCCTGCTCCTCATGAAATCAATGGGAGTTTTTCTGTTCAAACCAGGGCCTCAAATAAGCAAAGCATACCAGCATTCAACAATGGATGGTTGTGTTGCACCTTTAAATGTGTTTCTCAGCATTACCATCACTTCTGAGCTCAGTCCAATTTTTGGCACTGAAAAATAAACATAATTGAATCCCTGTCATTCTTTGCTGTCTGTACACCAGACACTAAAAGCCTTTTTCCAGCTACACACCTTCAGCCAACAATTGATTGAAGAGGCATCACAATGGTTGAAGATGGAATACTGTACAGTGGGAAAACTGATGGACATATCTTGGTCCTTTATTTGGATTGTTACTCGATACATTTTAAGTCTCCCCTGGGTCATGAGACCAGTTCATGGCCATGACAAAGATGCCTGAGATAGCAGCTCCCCTAGAAACTACAAGGATTTTGGAAGTGATATGCCAAGTGAGTTGCTTAGGACAGAGATAATCTCAGCGAGATCATGCCCTGGGCATGACAATGCGGGGAGACGTATGTAAAAGGCTGGCACTATTTTCATGAGCCATGTTAACCATGTTAACAGGTGATGGTCTTTGGGAAAGGGTTAGGTGGATCATTAGTCCCATATGAATGAATGCAGTGAGAGTGGGTCTCTAAAGAGAAAGGTTCTAGGCTGTGGCCTGAGCATATCTGAGCTCAGGAGCAATGCTCCCCCTGAAAAAGTGTTTACTAAACACACTTTGTTATTGACAAAGCGAAGTCCCAGGACAGGTGTGGTTTGGGTTCTATACAGGAAGTGTACTATTTTTTTAGAGCACATAGGGAGAAGCGCCAACTCACATTGCTGTTATAGTTATGTTAACAGTAGTGGTGTTTGTTGATCTTGGATTAGGTATTATGCTGACTGAGAATTTGGTCTAATAACTTGGAGTCTAATTATTAATTCTATTTGAATTCAATGTAACTTACTAAAATGGACTTTCAAAATTTAATTTTTAATGGTATATTCACCTGGACCTGGTCTTAGAAACATTTAGTACCAGGCATGCTGCCATAAAGTAGTCACATTGGGCTTACTCACATAAATAAAATTACTCATGTAACCACATGGTGCAGGACTAGACTTTTGGCTGCAATTTTTAAAAAATTTTGAAGTTGCAGTTTTAATTTCCTTTCCAAAAACTCAGCTATTCTTTTGCAGAGCTCTTAGCATATAATAGTCCATGTAATGCTTAGACCTTGAACTTGTATATTGGTTGTGCTAATTAGGGTCATTTATGAAAGAATTCTTTGTTTTACACACAAGTCTGGATAATACGATTCTGAGCTGTATTTACTCTTGTTGCCCGTGGGTTAGATGTGTGACATAGTTTATGCAGCTCTAAATGGTTTTTTATACCAGCTTTGTTATGAATTTATGATAAAGGCTGCAATGTGTTGCTACTTTTGTATTTATGATTAACTTAATAAGCTTATTGATTTCATTTGTGAGAGGGTTCCCACCCCCTTTAGTTTTATTCAAAATATTTAACATCCGTCTAAAATGATATCCCATGTGAAGGTATTGTTTTCACACTGTGGCCTACAGTACGCTACCACAGCTTGTTAAAGATGAAGGCTGAGATTAAATACACCCCACTTGGCAAAGGGCACATTGCAAACAATTGCTTCTGACCTTTGCCACACAAAGCTCATTCACAACTGCCGCTCATCACTTCCTCCTACATCTATCCTGGGGGACCTAAAAGAGCACTGGCATGTTCCATGCAACACTGACTGTGAACTAGTGCCCTGAGTGCTAACACGGTGTGATCACTTGCTGTCACTCCAAGCCCTGACACTTTCTCTTTCTTGACAAATTAGTAATAATAATTGCACACCACTGTTCTAGCCTCATCCAAGTCTTCTCACCAGAGTCTTTTTAATATAATTAGCAGTAAGCGAGACACTGAGCTAATAGGCATTAAAGAAAGAGTTGCAAAAATGACATTTAATTCAGTCTGTCATCAGGATATTTCCAATCTGAGATGGACCCAAGCCACAATGTTGGCAGGTGGAGCTGAACTTTCACCAAGGCTGGGTGTGTTCAATATGGAGGCTTTAAAGGGTCAGCCCTTAGAAGCATCCCACTTCAATTAGTATTAGCCTCCATCAGCTCAATGTGCTGCACTGGTCAATCACATTAAAGTGAGGGATGAATCAGGCTGAGTCATCAAATACCAATAGCTGTGACTGTGGCCATCTAAGGGCCCAATCCTGCAAACTCATCATGAGTAGTGTCTTGATTTACACAAGTATTCCCACTGACATCAATGAACAAGGACTGGTTTGCAGTATGGCTGAGTCCTAAGGGTGAATTCATTTAGTATTCCCTACTCCCCATTATAAATGTATAAGTAGAAGAAATACAGTATTCCTATTCAATATTACTAAGTATTTCCACGTTATTAGAATATGTTTTGTGTCCCTTTACATTATATTTAATTGGAAATATCTTATTCTCTTGGTAGTGTCACAATTTGGGGGGGAAGCTACACATCAAATATTACTGAGAAACTAAAGGTAGACAGTAGATGAAGGTAAACAGCAATTCTACTAAACAAGAAACTCTTATTGTCACCTCCACATCTAAAGTGAAACACAAGAGGATTTCTACACTAGAAAGTATGGCCAAGTGAATGAAGCATTGGATTGGGACTCAGTAGACATGGGTCTATGCCTCTCTCTGCTACTAGCCCTGCTGGCTGACTTTGGGCACATGTCTATGCCTCAGTTTCCCCATCTGTAAAATGGAGATAATTGTATTGAGCTCCTTTGTAAAACAAACACTTTGAGAACTGCTGATGAAAAATGCTATATAGAGTACTATTATAGAGGGGAGTGCTAGATAGAAGGGATCAGAGAAAACAAAAGGAGTTTTGAAATTACTCCACTGTACATTTCCAATCTCCTGGGCTGGCTGCACATAAATGGTATTACATTTCCATGTGTAATATTATAAATCAAGGGCATAATGTATTCAATGCATCCATACCCCCACCCCCTCAGAGTCAGTGAGAATTTTAAAGCCTGTTGGTTTTGAAAAACTAAAGAACACTCAAAGGCATGAACAAGTCTAATATTAGGGTTAGAAGTCAATGAGACTTCATGTGCTTAAGCACCTCGCTGAATTGGCACCAAATGAACATAGTGGATGGTAGCAAGAGGGCTGAGGATGTTATTTACTAGTTTATTTTAGTTACATGGTGAAATCCTGGCCCCACTGAAATCAAAGGGAGTTCTACTATTGATTTCAGTGGGACTAGCACTTCACCCCCAGACTTAAAATGTGAGCTAGATATTTGTAAGCTAATACACCAGTTAAGACTGTAACCACACACATCAGAATAAGTATAGACAGTGCTAGAATACCACCAAACTAATCGGTACATCTCTAGCAGATTATGATAGCTCCATTTACCATTTTACCTCTGTTTCTGCTTCAGCCGAGCTCAGTATGTCTTACAGAAATGTCTGATCAGTTGATTTTGGGGTATATTGTTTTCAGCTCGACTAACTGCCAAACTGACTCCAGCAAATTGAAGCAGCAGCATTTTTGCTTTGTTTTACTCATTTCTTTCATTTACTTAGTTATACTTATTTTACAGCTTTGTTCAAATCTCTATCTGTGGTGAGTTTACAACACACAGCACTTGTCTGAACTGTTTAAAGCCAGACTGTTCTCTCATACACAGTAAAGCTTTCCGCATTATGCATGTTGTGTTTTATTTCACTGTTTGGAGAACGTTTTATGAAATCAGCAGCTAGTCGGAAGGAAATCATTTGCATACTTGGCTCCATATATCTGGAATTTCTTAATTTTAGGGATTAGCAAAATGAGTCTAATAAAAAGCATAAGGCCTAGTTAATCAGCTCTGTAAACTCCCTTCATTAGATGTTACTTGCTGCCTACACAAGTGCACATTTCAGGAAATTTACATTGTGCAGGTCAGTTATTACTATTTTATGAACTGATTTCTATTTTTATGTGACACAGTTTGTGTTTTTAGTGTTCGTAAAAGTTAAACAACTTTTTTTTAAGTTGTGGGTTATATATGCCCTTCTGCAGCCTCGTGCATGACACTTTCCCTACGTTAAGTCTATAATACCCTAGGTTTACTGAGGGTGACAAAATGAAATACTGTAATTAATATAAACAAATACATTTTATTTGAGCTGATGTGGAACATTATTGCATTAGAATGTAGAACGTGGGTTAGCATTAGGGAATTTCTCAACAAATCATTTTCCCCACTCAATTTGTCAAAACCAAAACTGTTTATAAAACATTTTTAAAAAACTGGTAAAATATTTCAAGATTGCCAAAATGTCCCATTTTGACATTGTTGACCTGGACGGAGTGAGGTTTATCAAGTTGAAATGACTTTTCACTGAGAAATTTTAGCAAAATTCACAACAAAAAAGTAAAAATGTTGAAATTAAAAAATGTCAAAATTATCCAAATGAAATGTTTCAGTTGATGCAAACAAAACAAGTGTCAGATTTTTTTGTTCTTAAAAGTTTGAGGTTTTGACTTTTCATCCTGATTTGTGATAGGAATTTTTTTTTTAAATGTTGAAAATTATTGTGGCACTAGGAAACAGTTTCCCATCTAGTTGTAGTTATAGGGCTCTTTCCAGTACTCTCCATTAGAGGTCACACTTTAAACCCAATGGGCAAAAGTTTCTAAGTAAGCTATGAAATCCAGGAATCATAATCACTCTTTGCCTATTTATCCTACACGTAGGAGTGTAGTTAACATTTTCATTGTATTTAATAAGTCGTAAGTAAGGTAATACTGGTATGAGCAGATCTGCTTTATACTTTCAAGGCTTGAGCCAAATGGCAGTGAAGCAAATGGGAGTCTTTTTCCATTGACTGCAATAGACTGTGGATCAGGTCCTTAATAAGGAATATTCTTGAATTTATAATCTCATCTATTACTAAAAAGTTGAGTTTTGACTGTATCCACTGTACGTTTATTATGCTCATGCAAAAAATAAATAAACAACCAACCACACAAACAAAAAACCAGAAGAACAAACCTCTCTCCTGTTACTGTTCCCTCCTTTTCTAGCTACATACCACATTGTCCTTCTAGTTTAAAGAAGTGTCCTGCCCCACTTCTTCTCTCTCCCCTCCTGGGAATCAGGATTTCTTAAACGGTGGAACTTGATTCCTGCCTTCAGGGGTCAGCCTGCCCCTGAATCCTTTGTGCAGCAGCTGCAACAGCAGCTCATTTGAAATTTTAGTTACAGGATCCTGCCTCAGACTATTCACTTCTATTTGGCCATTGAATAAACTGAGAGAGAGAGAGAGGGATTATTTACAGAGGGTGACCTTAAAAAAGTAAGTCAATTTTATACTCTAGTATTAACTTTACTGCATTGCCTTGACTTGGCGTTATCTTGGCAAGTAGCTAGCAAGTCAGCTAGATTTCTACCTTAATGTACCTACAGATCAGTGCAAAACAGCCTTACCAGACCAGAGAATATGGCCCCAGGTATTTGCATCAGACTGGTGACCCAAGACAAGATGCAGAGTTAACAGGTTGTTGTAGACAGCATTGCCATGAGACCAGGAATACCCTTGCTTGCGGGGGCAGACACAAATAAGACAGGGGGTTCAAGACTCTGGAAAGGTACAGGAGCCACACATAAGCGGTATAGCTGAGGTTCAAGGCCAGCATCTAAGTGGAGACAGTCCCAGGGCTGTCAGGGAGAAAATGTCCACTAGCAATTTTTCAGGTGAGCAGTGAGAGGATTTAATAAGTGAAGTTAGCTACAATCTCATGCTTAGGGTGTGGGATATAGTCTTTATAGCTTCTAGGGACAACGCAAAAAGAGCCAGTGTGATTACGTGTTCAAAATGTCACGGTGGTGGTCCAGTAAAGGGATCGTGGCTACACTTACCACTTATTACCTCTGCTTGTTTTTCTTTCCTTCTGGCGGCTGTTCACTTCTCAGAGGACTGCCTAGGTTAAGTGTAGCTTGGGTGGAATGGTGTTGGAGGTGGACCTAGGATACTGGAAGTAGCTGGTGTAGATACATGTTCCAATGCCAGCCTGACAATAGTCTCCTCCTCTGCAGATACTAGAGTTCCTTGTGAAGGCTTTATGCCTTTCCAGTGGACAAGTTCCCCTCATAGTCTAGATAGACCTGCAAAAGTGGTATATAGAAGCAAGTCTGAGGAGATGGATACTCTTGCTTTGCTTCAGACAACTCAGCAACAAGCAATGATGACGACTGGACTGGAACCTTAGTGTTACAACATCAGTTACGTAAGGTTTGTGGAATTAGCACATACAGCAAATGGTGGTGCAGCATTTTATGGTAAGCATCATGCACATTGGAGGAGGGAGACATTGACAACGGGGCTTTTAAGATGAGATTGTTGGTATGTGGACCTATCAGCATGGTATGCTGGTACTGGATGAAGGTCTGGGAATATTCATTTGTCCTCTGGCAAGTCATTGTTAGGGTGTCCAGAACAGACGACAGGAAATGGATCACTTGACGATTACCTTCTCTGTTCATTCCCTCTGGGGCACCTGGCATTGGCCACTGTTGGAAGACAAGATACTAAGCTAGATGGACCTTTGGTCTGACCCAGTACGGTCATTCTTACGTTTTTATGACTCCTTTGTAGGAGTGCTTTATCTTGGGTGGTTAGCATAGATTGTTCTTTGTAGAACTCCTAAGTATTGTGCCCTCTTCTGCTGAGCTCTGGGCTCAGGTCTTTGCCTTTTCTTCATGTCCTCCCATCCTCGTTACATTGCCTTTGACTATATGTCTTGACATTTGCAGTTATGGGGCTGCAGAAGTTTTCCAGGACTGAGGACCCACCAGCACATTATAGTGAGGGAGGCTTACCTCAAGTTTGCTTGCTTACCATCACCTGCTCTGTCCCATGTCCCAGGCTTTGCTCTGGTCCTCCTGCCCCTATAAAAGAATATTGATACTATAAATGACCAGCATGAGTATTTGTTTTGTACCTGCTCAGAAAGACTTAAATGACCACATCATGTATCCGATCAACTAACAGTAAAAGCTGAAATCACTAATATTCGCAGATAATTGCGTGCGATTAGTAGTTATTTAAAATGCCAAAAAATGAATAATTTTTAATAAATAATGTTTCTAGAAATGGAAATCTGCTCATGGGTGTTCTGATAGCAAAACTGGAGACTAGATTCCTCAGATAAATTATTTGTTGTGAATTATTCACTCTGCTCTAACAATAATACTTACCTAACTCACAAGACCCTTGTGAGTATTAATTAATAGTGCGGTGAAGATAGAAGTTGCTACGTAAGTGCTAAGTATTATTACTGTACTCAGAAGTAGCCAATTTTTCATGTGTACCATAAAACTATTAAACAAACAATTTTCAGAGCATGCTGTATATTACATGTATATCTTCATGGAGTTTTTGCCAACTTGTCAGACCAGTTTTGGGATTCACCAAACTACATTTAGTTCACAGAACTTTTTTCTTCCTACAACTTAAATCATATACATTTTTCTAGTATTATAACCAACACACATATTTTAAAAGTTAAAGAAGAGCCTGTGCTGTATATAGTATAAGGAAGAGGAGAACAACCTCAGAAGCTGGACTGTCAGTAGTTGGTGCTTTGTATACTGTATGTATAGTAGTTTTATTAAAATTATGGTAGCTTAAGTACAAGTGATCATGATTTGATCACATTTATAATGTGCAAGTAGAATAAAGTCCAGGCCAGTAATACATATAATGGGGATTTAAAAGGGCTAATTTCACAAAACTGAAAACAAGTATATGCCAAATCAGCTGGGAAGAAAAATTTAATCAGAAAAATGTGAATGATCATTGGGAATTGTTTAAGAATACTTTCCTCGATGCCCCTAAATCCATAATCCCACAATTGAAGAAGGACATATTGGTTAAAAACTGATCAGCTTCAGAGGAGAAGAGAAGGTAGCTTTAATTTAAAAAAAAATTAACAAATGGAAGAAAGAGGAAGTTGATAGAAATCAATATAAATCAAACTAGGAACTGTAGAAAATTGATAAAGGAAGAAAAGAGACATAAGCAGAAATCTATATCCAACAGAGTTAAGGACAATAAGAAGGCATTTTAAAGTATATTAAGAACAAAAAGAATCCTGCTCATGATACTGGCCCTTTACCAGATGAAAATGGTACAAATATCAAAAAGGCAGATATGTTCAATAAATATTTCTGTATTTGGGGGGGGGGTGCAATAGCTGATGTAGGATTTTATGTGCTGATGATAACATTCTATATCACTAATATCTTGGGAGGATGTTACACAGCAGCTACTAAAGTCAAACATTTTTAAATCAGCAGGTCCAGATAACTTGCATCCAAAAGTTTTAAAAGAGCTGGCTAAGGAGCCCACAGGAACATTAATGTTGATTTTCAATAAGTCTTAGAACATTGGGGAAGTTCCAGAAGACTGGAAGAAAGTTAATGTTGTGCCAATATTTAAAAACGGTAATTGGGATGGCTTGGATAATTATAGGCCTGACAGTCTAACATAGATCCCAGGCAAGAGAATGGAATGGTTGATTTGGGATTCAATTAATAAAGAATTAAAGGAGGGTAATATAAGTAATGCTAATCAAAAAGGGTCTATGGACAATAGATCCTGTCAAACTAACTTGATATTTTTGTATGTGATTACAAGTTTGGTTGATAAAGGTCATAGTTTTGATGTAATATGCTTAGACTTTTGTAAGGCATTTGACTTGGTACCACACGGTATTTTGATTAAAAAAACAGAATGATATAACATTAACATGACATCATTAAATGAATTAAAATCAGGTTAACTGATAGGTCTCAAAATGTAATGGTAAATGGAGAATCATCATTGAGCAGGTGTGTTTCTAGTAGAGTTCTGCAGGGATTGGTTCTTGGCCCTACGCTATTTAAATATTTTTATCAATGACCTGGAAAAAAACATAAAATCATTACTGTTCAAGTTTGCAGATGACACAAAAACTGGGGGAGTGGTAAATAATTAAGAGGACAGATCACTGATACAGAGTGATCTGGATTGCTTGGTAATCTAGCCACAAGCAAACAATATGCTTTTTGTATGGCTAAATGTAAACATATACACCTAGAAACAAAGAATGTAGTCAGTACATATAAGATGGGGGACACTATCCTGGGAAGCTGAGACTCTGAAAAAAATCTGGGTGTGGTAGTGTATAATCAATTGAAAATGAGGTCCCAGTGCAACGCTGTGGCCAAAAGGGCTAATGTGATCCCTGGATGCATAAACAGGGGGATCTCGAGAAGGAGAAGAGAGGGTATTTTACCTCTCTATTTGGCACTGGTGTGACCACTGCTGGAATACTGTGTTCAGTTCTGGTGTCTGTAATTCAAGAAGGATGTTGACAAACTGGAAAGGGTCCACAGAAGAGCCATGAGAATGATTAAAGAGTCACAAAACATACTTTATCATGATAGATAAAAAGCTCAAATTATTCAGCTTAACAGACAGAAGGTTAAAGGGTGATTTGATTTCAGCCTATTAGTACCTACATGGGGAACAAATATTTAATAATAGGTTCTTTAATCTAGCAGAGAAAGGTAGTTGAAGCTAGATAAATTCAGACTGAAAACAGTGAAGGTAATTAACCACTGGATTCTTAATACCAGCAATTTTTAAATCAAGATCAGATGTTTTCTGAAAGATCTGCTCTAAAAATTATTTTGGGGAAGTTCTATGGCCTGTGTTATATAGGACATTCGACTAGATGTTCACAATGAACCCTTCTGGCCTTGGGATCTCTCAATTTATTAATCTATATTATATACATTTAAGATTAATTGGACAAGTGACAATTCTTTTTTAACATTTCAGAGACCAATCCTACAAACATTAGGTTAGAGCTTATCCTGACGTGAAGTCCACACCTCTCTAGCGGGCCAGTGCAAGGCCCATGTATCACTTAGCATTCAAAATGAGTTTAAGCAATGGTGCTGCGTATGCTACAAAGCACAGTGTTCTTTAGCTTGTGTAATATCTGGTTCCATGACAATGACTGAAGAGTGGATGTCTTTAGAATTAAAATGTGTGAATCCCTGATTGTTTTGGGTCTGATTTAGCAGTTAGTGTTTTACTTATATTTATTTCACTTTATTTTTTCTTTTGCTACTTCACTCACTTGTTACTTCACACATTATGTTCTTCAGTTATTAAATGGGAGTATCATTTATTTCAGGCTTATTAGTTATCCAGCCATGCAGTGTTTTATTTCATTTGAGAACATAAAATATACACTGAAAACAAATTAACAGCATGATTTAACACTAATTAATTCTACAGACTATTATGATGTAGATGATACATGTTGCTGTCATCTTCTAAAAGGAAGCCAGAAGAAAGGTTCTCAGAATAAAAGAATTCACAGCTCACCCTACTACAATTCTTTTCCAGAAAGTAGTTTCTTTTTCTTTAATTCACATTTCATTCAGCACCTCAGGAAAATAACAATATTCCTTCCAAAGTAGTATAGTCCTTCCTCATTTGAGGGCATTTCCTTCCCTTCAGGGTAAATTCCATTGAGCTCATGGTTTAAAAACTGAAGGAGATATCCCTTTTCTAGGGTATTTAACAGAAAAGAACTGCAGCTTTTGCGAGCCTGTAGTTAGCGCCACATGGAGATCATCTACATGGTATTTCTTACCACTATGGATCTGCTAGGCTTGAATTTGGCTAGTGCAAATGTACATTCCATTTTCATAATGATAAAAATCAGACTAAAACTACCAGTCAATAATAAAAGCAAGAAAAAGTGGTGCTGATATAACTCTTTAATGTAAATATGTTACTGAATTTTCAGAAAGCATCAAGATACTAGATCTATTTCTGCGTATAAGATTTCTTTGGTATTTGAAATAAGTAGAGTACACATTACAGAGAAGAAATAGCTCTTAAAAATCCCTGGCAACTGAAGACATACCCACACAGTGGCTAACCGAGGCAATGCAATTTCTCTCAGCTAATACCTATTTTTTTTCATGTAACCAAATTAATGAATTTATTTTTAAAGCTACTCGGTGAGATGAATAAACCGCTTTATGCTACCACAAAGTAGACTGCATAGAGATTTGACATCTGGTCCGTATAATCTGAAGAATATAAATATTTTTAAATGATGATAATGACCATGTAGCACTCTTGAAATCAGCACTCTGAACTTTACATCGTGAACATGTTTTTAATGTTTGTGGCCAATATTAACATGCATTAGAACAAAAACTATGTTTATTACACAGGAAAAATCACACGTCATCTTCTGTCCTTCATGTACTCTCACTCACTTCCCTAGACATCTTCCTAGGTATCCAACTCCTGCTATCAGACAGTAGGGGATGTCACTCACCAAGCTGGCACCTCCTTCTGGCCATCTTGGGAATTAGCTCCGCAGGTCAGTACATCGTCTCCTGGTGGTGCCTCATCTACTGTCATGTCTGCTGTCTAATCCATGTCACTCCCGGAACAGTGGCGTCCTCTTCATGACACAGCCCTCCAGCTGTGTAACCATCTGTGCTACCCCATTCCGGGGTTTAGTACGGCAGTTCAACTGTCCAACCACTTCCCCAGTGACAAGTGTTGGGAGGGACCTGCCCACTACTTTGGGTCCTGACCCAGGGACTCTTTGAACCACAGTCACTTACTGCATTCCTTTGCTTTGATGACCACTGCATTTCTATGGGCCACTTCTGCACAGCCACAGGACCCTGCTGAGACTGAGCAGCCTGTCTGGAGCTCCTTCTCTACTCCCCAGGTCCCTGTCTGCACTGCTCTGTCCAAGGAGTTCCAGGGTTGCAGCCACTAGGGAGACAGTTTTTCCTCCTCGCGCTCCTGGCAGCCACTGACCCAGCTCTGCCCTGCAGCTCTTCTTATATGGGCCAGCTGGGCCTGAATTGGCTACTCCTCACAGCCTCTCTCCCATTGGCTGCTTCCTGTGCACCCTCCCTAAGGTTCTATTAACCCCTGTGACAGGGCAAGGCCAGATGGCTGCAGAAAAGTAGTTTTGTTTTGTTTTGTTTTTTTCAGAGTGATGGATGCATATGTTTTATTAATAGTACTTGTGAGTTATTGTCATTTGAAATCTGTTTGAAGAGCATGGTGGTGCAGAATCTGATGAGAGCCAAAATAAATTTAGAACATATGCCTCTCAGGGCAGGGACTCCATCTTTCATACTGCCTGCAAAATGTCTATGGAAACCACTGGTACAATACATTGTGACGGGGCAAGGCCAGATGGCTATAGAAAAGTAGTGGGAGATAGATATGTTAGCTCCAGGCTAAACAAATCCCTGGTACCAGGTTAAGTGAAATGGAAGCTGCTCCAGGTCAATTAAGACACCTGGGGCCAATTAAGAACTTTCCAGAAGGCAGGGAGAATGCTAGGTTGATTGGGACACCTGAAGCCAATCGGGGCTGACTGAAACTAGTTAAAAGCCTCCCAGTCAGTCAGGTTGGTGTGCACGTCAGGAGCTGTGTGAGGAAGTTGTGCTGTTGGAGAGGCTGAGTAGTACACACCATATCAGGCACAAGGAAGGGGGCCCTGAGGTAAGGGTGAAGTGGAGCTTGAGGAAGTGAGAGCTGCTGTGGGAGGAAGTAGCCCAGGGAATTGTACAGAGTTCTAGAGAGAGAAGGGTTACGTGGAGGGTCACAGTGAGGGTCACAGTGAGCCTCTGAGGCTAGCGAAATCCGCCAGGAAACGCGGGACCCACGGAGGCAAGGACAGAGCTTTGCCACACCCCTTACATGCCATTGTGGGGTGAACACCCCATCACATGCATATTCTTTAGCACTGCAGGATACCTCTTTGCAAGTCACCCATATCTCTCCACTTACACTGAATATTTTTAATGTTGAATTTCAAAAGCCTTTCCGGCAGAATCCCTTGGCATGGTCAAAGGGCCATTGCCTTCTAACACCAGTACTTTTCATACCCTCTAGCTATATTGGGGAAATGCTATAACTATAATAATGTAAAATTACTATTTTCTTCTCACATTTCTTTCTCTCTCTGTGTTCTAGATCTTGGTGAAAACATATCTCCCTATACACTGCCTTTAACTTCCTTAGAGAACAAAGGTCAGCCATTAAAATATCATGAAAATGGAAAATAGCCATAAAGTTAATGGTTATAGCCATATTAACAAAAGCAGAGTTAGAGTATAGCATGCTGCTGCTAGTAATCCTCCTTGCACTACTAATCTTCTGCCTAGAGTCATTACATTGTTGTCCAGCTAAAAAACATGCCTTCTAAAGAAGAGCATATTGCCAATGCTGGTTGCCAACCTTAGAACTAATGATAATACCAAATAGCACAAAGTGTCCATTATCAGTTCCATCTCTGGTGAACAGCCCATTAAAAACAGATGTGCACGTAAAAGAACTGAAGAATTTTGTAGCAAAAATTAAGTGTATTGAGAAAGCAGGTTATTAGAGCCAACCACTGCCATTTAATTTCAATGAAAGAAGAGTGAAAAAAGTTGATAGGGACCCCCAGCTTATGAATGGGAAGGGAAAGTTCTGCGCTTGGCTTGAGCACTGAAAACTGTTGTTAAGGAGGATTACTGAAGACAAGGAGGATTATTCAAGATTTAAGAGCTCTTCCTGGAAAATCTGGCTGCCACTCATGAGCTGGCAAACAGACTCAAACATTTGATTTACAGCATTCTTGTATATATACTGCTGCACCCACAACTGGAATTTGCCCTACAGTATATGCCATTGGCTTTACTTGGGACAGGAATTATTGGACAGAGGAAACTAAAATCATTAGTATAATTAGGAAACATTTTACCACAGTTATTGCAGCATTATGGTCTCCATGCCCATCAAATGCCAGACAAACCAATATGGAAAAAGGTAGACAAACTGGATGCTTCAGAATCTCTTGGACAAGCTTCACATTCATATCCTCCTGGATCTAGGAGCAACACCATTTTGCATCATACAAGATTCCACTTTGCAGGAGAGTGTAAAGCAGTGGTTAGTGGAAGTACACTGAGATTGCTTCAAGTAAATGAACTCATTCATCATCAGAGAGCTCCCTTGTCAAACACCTTTAGTCTCGTTTCTCTTCCACATCTTATTTAATATCAAGATGAAGCCACTCTGGGAGATGGGGAGACATCATGGACTTAATATACCCAGCTCAGAATCTCCTTTACATCTAATGCAATCACAACCTCTTCCAGCAATCCCGGTGCCTGGCTAAGGGCAGCTCCTGGAAGAAGAGTAGTGGCTGAAATTGAACCAAATCAAGGAGCACGTGTAGCTGGTGGGGAAGAGGGAAATCTTTTGAAGAAATTGGTACCACCATAATACCACCCACTGCTGAGAGAATCTGTCCTCAGATCATCAAGTTAGTTCAAGGCCTTAAGTCCTTCTGGACTCCTTTCTACTTTTTGTTGCTCAAATTGTCACACACGTTATAAATAATTACGCAGGTCAACAGTTGGGACACAAATTCTCAAGACGTTTTTCAAAAAAATGTTGTTACTTTATTCTGATTTATTTTTATCAGCTCAAACAGTCCTTTTCCATCTCTGGCTGGCCGCCATGTTCTGTCAGTTATGGACTCAGTCTTCGTTATCCGCTTACTGCAGCTGATTGTATCTAGAAATGATGTGAGCCTTGAAAAGAGCTTCAACTGGTCTAGCATGTGACTCACCTTCTTAATAAAAGATCTCACCCACAGTGCTTCACCCTATTGCAGCATTCACTTCAATGGCTCTCCACAGAAAAACTCAAATTCTTGATCCTAGTGTTCAAAGCCCATAGAATTTACCCAAGCTATTTGGAAGACTGTCCCTCTCTCTTTCAGAACTGTGAACCACATGACTGAGTTGAACAAAAGCAGGTGACAGAGCTCTTGAAGTGGCAGTTGCAAGACTTTACAATTCATGTCTGCAAGACGAGCATAGTTACCACATATCTCACTGTATTCAGAACCGAATGTAAAACTCCCCCTTTGATTTAGCTTTCCAACAAAAACAAGAAATAAAAGAGAATTTAAGAGGAAAAATGAAGAAGTGAATAATAATAAAACCCAGCTGTTTGGGGGGAAAAGGAGGAATCTAGACCAGAGCTCTTTCTGCTAATTATAACTTGGTTTATAAGTGTGTTGAGTGTTTAAATACCTCGATGATGTATGATATAATTGGACAATTAGACATGGACATAATTTTTCATCTCACATCAGCCTGTTCTGTTCTACACAGCTAAAAACCCAGCACCATCAAGAAATGCTGCTTTATCCATATTTCAAAGATCTAAGAGATATTAATCATTGACCTGAGACACACATCACTGGGATGTTCTCAGTAACCAACATGCTGGAGGTCAAGTTAGTGTCCCCTTCCACATCCTTTGATTTCTGCCCATCTCCAGTATGCAGGCCCAGTGACCCTTGTTAAACAGCATGTGCACGTCTCTGAAACTTTCCAGAGAAGAAGGCGAAAGAAACAGTAATAGCTACAGTTATATAAAGCTGTAACAGCACCAAAAAAAAAAAAAAAAATACAGGTCTGAGTGCAACTAAGCCTATGGGCAGCTTGAGCCCTACAAGTGCCGAAAAACATAATGAGGCAATCACTGAACACTCCCTATGTGACTACATGGATGGCCTGATCATATCCTTAATGTCCGTGCCCAGAAGGGACCCTACATATATAGGTCTATTCCTCCAAAGAGGTTGTATGTGTTTGGGACGGAGGGTCCAGCTACCTCTTTGGGAATTTGGCTCTCTTTAGTTCTCTGTCACTTAGGGTACGTTAGTGGAAACTCCTTAAAGTGGAGTTCATGAGACAACTTCAGGCTGGGGAGTCCCAAGACCGACGCTGCCATGGCACTGGGAAGAGCCTTGGAGCCAGGGTGGAAGCACAGGGCCTCCACTGTGCCTCGGGCAGATTCTTGTGATCTGAACAGATTGTGGGAGATGGCAAGGGTTTAGGAGATAGACTCTGCTTGTTTCCCTGGGAGACTAAACCCTACTTTCCCTTCCTTCCCTCCTTGCAAAAGAGACTGTGGAGGAACTGCTGTTTCTGAAGGCCCAACACGGCATATACTTTCTGAGAGGGGCATTTTCGCCTTTAGTGTATAAAAGTCTGGTCTGTGGCAAGCAATGGAACACAAAACTAGCAATCTTGTGAGAAGAGATGTGTCTGAACAAAAATGAGATGAAATTGACATAGCTCCAGTCGTCTTCAGTGGAACTACTCAGACTTCCAGCAGCAGAGGACCTGACCCAGCCTTTCTTGTGTTGTTTTGTCTATTTTGCTTCTAGCTGTAACCAGAAAGTGAGTTAGATTAAAACAAATCAACATATTCAAAGATTTTAAAGCCAGAAGGAACCATTTTGATCAGTTATTCTGGCTTCTGGATTAACATAACTTCATATAGAAGTTCCTTCATCAAGCCCATAAGCTCTAGCTGAGCTAGAACATATCTTTTAAAAAAGAGTCCAATCTTGATTTAAAGACGGCATACAATGATAAACCACCACTTCCCTAAGTAAACTATTCCAGTGGTTAATTACCATCTCTGTTTAATACATGTGCCTTATTTCTACTCTGAATTTGCCTCACTTCAGTTTCAAGCTGTTGGATCTCATTATCCCTTTGTCTTTTTATAAAAGGAGCCATCTACAATCAGAAAGCTTCTCCCCAAGTAGGTAATTATAGACCACGTCAAGCCACCTGTTAACCTTCTCTTTATAAACTAAATAGAGTGAGCTTCATAAAACTCTCACTCTAAGGCAGGTTTTCCAGGCCTTGAATCATTTTTGTGTCTCTTTGCTTAAAATTCTCCAATTTTTCAACACTCTTTTTGAAGAATTTTGAAGTATTTTTTGCAATTCTGCTCATGTTCAGCTGCTGTGGTCATTGCTGCATGGCCTTTAGCTCAGAGAAAATTGTAGCTACTCTCTACTTATATGGCTTTATCAAAAGTTCTTAAAATCTTCCTCTGAATGAATTCAAATAGCTCCTCATCTCACAATATATTGATTTTAAAATTCAGGGTTCAGCTGACACTGCGTCACAGTACTTAGTCAGCCTAGTAGTATTCTTTGGTGGGTTTCCCAGAACCAATAGACTGATTCCAAAGTTAAACTATCTGCTCATAGCTTTTTACTTTCAAGCTGCTGTTCTATGGAACAGTCTTTCTTTAGAATTCCAGCTGGACAAACTTTGCTTACAAGCTTCACTCCTGTTGAAAACAACAAGTTATTGAATTTGTTTCTTTTCAGATCTAGCAATAGTTGGAAACATGATTCTGGAATTTCTTTGTTGCATTATGATAATATGTGAAGATGAGGTATAGGTAAAATAGAACTCAATTCATGTTTAACAGTCCTCCAAAACATACCATATTTGTGTAAGAGAAGTTTCATTTAGGGAGTCTCAGCTAAAATCAAGAATTGTATTCCGAAGCAGCCCATCTGGCAACAAATGCATCTGTCCCTAGTCATTGAAAAGAACTGGAATGATAATATTTGAACTATAATTACCTGTGGACAGTAAATAATGATCTTTTCTATAAAGTTAATTCAATTAATTGATTTATTACAACCACTTATAATGGTATGTCACCACAGCATAAGTCACCTTAACACCATTTAAATAGCTTTGATTAAAGGGAAAAATCTAATGCTCATGACCCAACTCAGCATTATATCTTAAAGGGTCAGAGATGAGGAAAAATCTACCTCGATTAAAAAAATAAGGAACATAGATAGATCTGGTCAAAAGATTTCAAATTGCAACAAAAGCTTTACTCAAAATTTCAAATTTTGGCAAATAAACAGATTCAGCTGATAGTGAGAAGCCTAGACAAAGATGTTGCGTATAACACTTTCTGAATGCAATCACACCCAGGCTCCGTCAGAAGATATATAGCTGCATTCTGCACCATCTGAAGCTTAATACCATCATTTACATTTCCTCTTCTTTTAGTTCAATGGACATCAACAGTTTCCCAATGCTCTGTGTCAATATTACACAAATGCTAGATTTTTTAAAAGAGTATCTTTCAGAGTTAGCTTTTGGGATATTTGAGCTGACATCCTCCCAGTGTTAGTGAAGACACATCCATAGCACCAAACACACACTACAGGTAAACTTTGTCACACTGTTAATGCTATACCATTAATCCTGACGTTTGGGTCAACAATCAACCTTCTGTTTGTTTGATGGTGGTTGTCTTTGAAGATTGCGCTCAGTCACTGAAAATGTTAATTATCCAGCCAGCATTTACAGAGGAAGTTTCAAAATAAGATGTTATTATCTACTGCTCTTCCCCTGCATGGTCTGCAAAAGGATACAAACATCCACAAAGAATAGTCTCTATTAAAAGCTTCATGTATCTTTGTGAATGCAAGCAAGCACAATAGATTAAAGAGTTTATTTGAACAAAATGTAGTCTTTACTCTCAGGGATAGGCCATACTTTGCTTCGTCTAATGTTCCTAAGGAAAAAATTCCAAATAAGGAGATAATGACACACTCCTCACCTCTTCTTGACACCATTGTAATTCCAAAAGAATCTTTTTCCAACAATGGCACTGTGTTGACACTGTAATCCTGGGGCTCTATGCTATGCCAATATTTAGAGTTATATTTTAAGACCAGACAGGATCATTATGATAATCTAACCAGATCGCCTCCATAGGAAAGGCCATAAAGTCTAGCTGAAACAGATAGTATCTTTTAGAAAGACATCCAATCCAATCCTAATTTAAAGGCTTCAAATGTTGGACAATCTACCACATTGTTCAAATGCTTAATTAGGCCTACTGTTAAAAAATTGCACCTTATTTCCAGTTTGAATTTGTCTACCTTCAACTTCCAGACACTAGATTTTGTTACGCCTTCATCTATGAGTTAAGAGTCCTCTAGTAACAGATCTCTTGTGTTACTTGTAAAATGTAATCAAACCAACTGTTAAGCTTCTTTTTGAGAAGCTGAATATATTGAACTTCTCAAATTTCACTTCAAGACATGTTTTTCTAGACCTCAAATCATTTTTAGGGTTCTTTTCTGATTCTTCACCAATATTTCAACATCCTTTTTAAAAAGTGCAGGCATCAGGACTGGATGTGGTACGCCAGTAATGGCCACACCAAAGCTGCATACAAAGCTAAAACCCTGCCCATGTCAACTTTCACACTGCTGGCTACATTCAGTGCTGGAATGTAGAGGATAAGCATCAATGATAACAGTTATTATATAAAAAAAAAGGAGTACTTGTGGTACCTTTAGAGACTAACAAATTTATTTGAACATCAGCTTTCGTGAGCTACAGCTCACTTCATCAGATGAATGTAGTGAGCTGTAGCTCATGAAAGCTTATGCTCAAATAAATTGGTTAGTCTCCAAGGTACCAAAAGTACTCCTTTTCTTTCTGTGGATACAGACTAACACGGCTGCTACTCTGAAACCAGTTATTGTATAGTACAAATTGAATTATCAGTAAAACAGTAAAATACAATTTAAGCTGGAAAGCAGATGGATATGGCCAGATTACCTATGCCATAGGGGAAACTCTCAGATGACACAGAGCCATAAGCCCACCTCCGGTGAAAGGGATGTGTCGGGTATATGGAAGGGCATGTCAGGCATCCTACCCTATGTCAAGGCTGACAGAATAAGAGACCTAATGGCCAACCAGCTTCCTGTTGCGCTAAGCAGAAACTCAGAACAGCGCACAACACGGGTTTTCATGTTTAATATGGCCTCCTTCATCCAAAGTATCACTGGGTGCTTTATAGTGAGATTTGTCATAAAAAACTGCACGGAGCTGTTCACCAGCAGTTCACCAGCTATCACACAGACAGAAAGGAAAAATAGCTTATGGAAGTGGAGTCCCAAATAAGAGAGAGTCTGAATGTCAGAGTGGTAGATGATGGATAAGGGAGGGGGGAGATGGGTAATGGCACAGAAGGATTCAGATCAATCCTATGCTTAGGAAAATAGGAAGGTTTCAATGGGAGTTTTGAGCAAGGGAAGAGACTCAAGAACTCTCAGAGACTACATTCCAGATAGAACAGCCCAAGTTAAAGAGCCACAAGCCCAAGAAGTGCAGAGATAGCTGATCAGAAAAGTACTATATATTGTTTTGTGTTTGGTTTTCTTCTGTGACATAGGAGATGGGGAATTGTAATCTTAGCTGTATTGTTTTACCTAGGCATACATATGACACCACTTAAATAAAATATTACTGATTAATTATTAATACATTTTGTTCTTTAGGCTATTCATTTTTTAAAAAAAATCTTTCCATGCCTGTTATTTTTCCTCCACACCACAGATTTATCTTAGATGGAATTTTTCTGGTATTGGTCCTTGACTGGCCAGCTTGTAATGCTGAAGGATAGCTCTAACTGCCATCACTTTCTCATACCCAGTAGAGCATGGGATCCATTTACTTGTATATTTAAAACTCCAAATTTGTGTTGCAGTATGCAATGTCCACGGCACTGAGAAATCTTTATCCCCTTCTATTTGACTCATGGGAAATGCCAAAGCAAATCCAGTCATGGCAAATGGTTAGGAGTCACACCATAAACTTCTGTTAATGTTACAGGAAAGAAGATCCAGCAGTTCCTGGATATTATTAAGAAGCACAGAGTGCAAATAAAAGGATGCTAAAACTATCTGAAGGACATATATCTGCTTCCTGGAAGCCAGGGGCTAGATGAGATTTGAAAGCGTATGCAACCGGAAAGAGTACCAACATATTACAAATGAAACTTGCAGGATTAAGTATCATGCTAAATGAAGGACTATTTCATTTGATGCTCAATTCTATTTTAATTTAAGTGATTAAGGACCTGCTCCTGCCCTAGGGAAGTAAATGGCAAAACTCCTTAAATTCAGTGGTGCAGCATTAAGCCCCATGATTAGTTCCTGCCTCAGTGCAGGAACATGGACTTATTAGATGACCTCTCGGGGTCTCTTCCAGTCTTCTGTTTCTATGATTCTATTATAAGAATTTTAGATACAGCATAACAAACTGCCTGAATATTCGCAAACCCCTATTTGTATTACCCAGTACATTCTCTTTGTTCCTAATTAGCAGAATATGAAACTAAATATATTCAGGAGTCACATTCTGAAAGTGAGGAAATGATTAATCATTTAAGCAGGATTTTTTTTTTACAGATTCCTTAATTTCACCTCTCTGAATTTTACACTGAATTTTGTCAGTTTATAAATTTGCACTATAGCTTGGCACTAGAAAAACGGGAAATAATAATAATAAAAACAATCAAGCCCTAAAGACATTTTACCACATAGACACTGAAAAATAAAGACCATTAACAAAAAAGTATAATTAAATTAAAATGCCAGCTTGCCAAAGAAGCTCAGTAAATAGGAAATATATCAAACTGTGATAATACAAATGGGCTATTTCTCAAGGTGTGAGAAAGTCAATGTAATAAACTCTGATAATTTGTTCACTTTTTATGCTGGAGATAGAGTAATGACTTAAAAGTAAAATGCCACAATAACAAACACAACAATATATTATCAACACAGTTGTTGTTCATATTAACGTCACTGTTTTTAAGTGCCATGCAACCTTAAGAACATACAAACATTTAATTTTAAAAATTGCTTCTTGTGGATGATGTAGTCTGGGTCTGAAGCCTGGCCTTATTTTTAATTTTATTACTCACTGCATACACTTTCCCCACAACTATTTAGTCTGACTGATTTTAAATGTGTGCATTGTTGGTTACATTTCACACACACTGTTAATGCTAGTGGGTTTTTTTATTTCTAAAAACAATCTTATAATAAGACTACAGTCTTCGTAGAATATTCAACATGACTTTTGGCATGTAAGTTCATTTTGTTAATTCCTCTTTTAGTGTGCAAATAACCTTTGAAAACCTGATTCTAGGTGTTTATGTGTCAGGACAATATCAAAAATTATCCAACTGCCAGGTCACATGTCAACACTCCAAAGGAAAGTACAGAATATAGATACTTATTACTTTGCTGCCCCCTAGTGTTAAAAACATGATAATTCATTTATTTAAAAAAAATAATTTATGAAGTATGTAATAGATCATATGGTAACAGTTTCTGTGATGTCAAATATCACTTTGAATGCATGTATCTGTAGATGTTATAAATTACCATGGACATTATGAGGTCAAACTGAAATTCTGATCATGCAAAATTTAAGACCAGTCAAAAAGAAAACATTTCTAATTGTAAGAAAAGAGTTTCTTTTAATAAATAAACTTTCCCATGCAGTGACTGCAACCTAAACATTGCTGTGTTGTCCTAGTGCATGAGAGCCTGAAAATGAAATTTGTCTAGAAATAGACTATTTAAAATGAGTGAAACTGAAAAATTCATTTTCATTTTGGAAAGCAGAGTACAATGAATAAAGTAAGTAACCTGCCTATATTGTTTGTGCCAGTTTCACCTCCATTGGATCTAGGGCTATAATTTTCACTCTGTGCCTGTGGGAACAGCTGCAAGGGATGGTGTATTCAACCTCAGGAGAAGGTTGCAGCAATACTGTTGAGCAGCTTTATATTTCAGACAAACCCTGCCCGATATGGTTTTCCAAAAGAGATGCTGAATAAGTGTATCTCAGAGCTGATCTGGCCTCACACGCAAGTGGTGACTCCACTGGGGGGTCCATATCCCTTGGGGATCATTGACTGCAGCCATTTTGTACTGCTGGGCCGTCATTCTGGAATTATGCTGCCCAGAGACTTTCAACCTAAAAGGTGACATTTTCAGACTTCATAATAAGGATTGATTAGTAACTTGGGAAAGGAGATTTGCTTCATCAAACATACACATACACAAAATTTTATATTATATATTCAGCATCCTTTGTATTCCTGAAGAAATAAGGTTTTCATGCAAACAATTCCCAGTTCAGTAAAGCATCCCTATTCAGGACAGCACTTGGATAGGTCCTTTCATACTTTCTTGAATCACTTTCTTGTAAAAACAATGATTTCATATTAATACATATTTTTCTGACCATTTTATTCACTAAAATACTGTAGCTACATTTAAATTACATTATGTTTGGAATACAAAGCAGCAAAACTCATGTAATTCTGGAAAAGAGAGAATTTCCAGCTTTGTGCATAGCAACCTCAATAAGTTTCTGGCCTTAATTTTCATTTCATGCAATTGGTTAAACACTGGTAAACAAGGCCTTCTTACAGGTAAACCTGCACATTGAGAACACTAAAATATCTAAATATATAATGTTTAAAGGTCTCTACATTAAGAATGCTTGTTTTTCAAGTATTATATGAACTTTGGTATGTGTATACTCTACCGGCTCTTTATCCTGATAGAGTAAAACAGCTCCTAAAGAGCGACTATGGATTATTGTATAAATCCTTCTTTGTTCATGGATTATTGACCCAAAGGAGTAATACGTCTCTAAAGAAGACTTGATAGTCCATCATGTAAATCTAGCTGCAGGCTTGGAGCACTATGTATTAAAAATCTTGATACAATTTGCCTGCAAAGATAATTATGCTCCCAAGTGAAATAACACAATATATGAGATAATATAGTTCACACTCTTGTACAGTATATAAGTTCACACTATGGATTACTGACCTGTACATTTCTTATTAAAATAAAATTTAGGTTTTGCAATCCAAATAAGTGGAAATGGAGAGCTCTATGAATCCTAAGAACTGAAAATATTTTCATGGATTCTATTTTTCTATTTAAAATAAATAAATAAATAAATAAATAGATCGGTTTCACCATGATACTTTGTTAAATTTAAACTTGGGCAGAATTTAATATGTGGAAAAATACATTTTTAAATAAAAATCACTCTCTTTTGGCCTGCCAATTACCGATATTTTTACATTAATAAGTAATATTGCACTCCTAATAAAATGATCATATATCCTGATGTAACCAACAACTGTTAGACTCTTTAAAAAGCGTTCACTTCTACAAGTTACAAATAATACACTGAAGATTGACACCTTTTATCTTTTCACTCAGAACAGATGTTTTTTGATGAATGATTTTCAGGTGATGACAGGATTGCTGAGGTGCACAGTAAGCCATTAGTCAACAAGCAGCTGTTTCTCAGGTTGTCTGTAGTATTAATTTAAATCTCTCTCACACACACACATATGCATATACCCCTGCTTAGATACTACACTTTCTTCTTCTTTCTTAAAAAGGAAACTGCAGCAATACTCGTGCCCTCTATAGAAAGTTTATAGTTGTGAAATGCTACAATTATTAAAGAAATTAAACTATTTAATGACTTAATCATATTGTTTGTTTTTGTGTATGTGCTTCACTTCCTATGTGTAATTAAACTGTTCTGCCTGGATTCATGTATATAAATTAATCATTCTGCTGTATTCTTATTCCTATTATAACCTACCAGACACTATCTCCTTTACCAGTTAGGTGAGAATTTAACATCTATTGTAAACATGTATGATTGTACTATATTTAATGCAGTAAGCAAAATGTAATCCCCCAAATTTATTTTAAGCATCTTAAAAACCTGTACTGGAATTTAATTTTAATTGAAGTAGATAGATGTGACTGAAACCCTGAATCTGAACACTCTTCAACTTCATTAGAATTCAGATAGCCCGTCATAGCAGATTGTTATTTTAAAAAATGGAGAGAACCAAAAATGTGGATCAAAATACCTACAAAATCAGAACCAGCTCTTCTAAAACAGCAAAAAAATGTGATGGTTCTATGATATTTTCCCAGAATAACAAATAGAGAGACAAGGTGGGTGAGATAATATCTTTCATTAGACCAACTTGTTTTGGTGAGAGAGAACAACTTTTGAGCTTAGGCATCTGGATAAGCTCGAAAGCTTGTCTCTCTCACCAACACAAGCTGGTCCAATAAAAGATATTATCTCACCTACCTTCTCTCTCTTATATCCTTGGACCAACACATCTACAACAACACTGCGACAGGAGAACAAGTAGCAGCCAGAACAGTTCACAATGAGGGGGAAATAGATGCAACCATGGAATTAAGGACTTAGCACAATTTTTTCTGTATTTTTCAAAATGTAAACTCACTTTTAAAATGCAAGTTCCTAGCTCGTCCGTTGAGGAAGGAAATAATTGCAGCAGTGAATCAATGCATCTTATTAACATAAAGTAGTGATTGCATGTCTCTTGTACCTTCCATCTAAAGATATAAATGTATCATAAATATTAACTAACTAAACATTTCACATAGGTTGAGGCTTGTAATACCTATAAAGGGACTATTTTGGTCATCTCTGAAAAACAGGCACTTTGATAGCAGAATATAGTAGGTGTTTAACAGCACATGGCAACAATGAACAAGACAATTAAGTCAAACCCTACAGGGAAAAGAGTCCTCTTGGTCAAAACTGTGGCATTTAGCTACTGTCCGAAATACAGAACAGTTGCAAAGTCATCGTGTTCCATGGGGAACTCCGGCAAACCCAGTCCGTCCCTAAATGACCTGGTGCACAGGAGGGTGACCTATGGGGCTGGTGGCCACTGCTGACCTGCTCAATAGGCCAAAGAAAGGAAGCGAGATGGGGCCCCATCTACTTCCCACTCTTGTTTGGGTGCCAGCACCCTGGAAGTGTGTTATGACCCTGTGTTCCCTCAAAATGCAGCTTTCTTTCCCCTCTGTGTCTGAAGCCCCACCTCCTCATGCACATTCTTCCCAAGAGCTTTTACACTCTAATGGGTGTTAGCAAGGAGCAATCCCATGTTCAGGAGAGTGTAGGGGCAGCACTTACAGCCATGCTCTGCACAGGGTATATTGGTGGTAAGGAAGTTTCTTTATAGCCTCACCCACACCTTGTGGACCAGTACAAGAACCAGCTACAATTTGGCCCCTGGTCTCCTGTCAGGGGAAAGAGGGAAAGCATTAGCCTACATTCAGCTATAGCAACTACAGATGAATGTTTAGACATTGTTTCCTGCCTTTTGGATCATTTGCTTAACAAGTGCTTTGTGGAGTATCATAAAGTAGTCATTTCTACTTGCAAAACATAAACATCACAGGGCTGGAAAGAAGTGTCCCTTTCAGCTTTACAGCAGGAGACAACTGGACACTTTTGTTAGGTAAGACACAGGTATATTCTCCATTAGTGTGTATGAAACCAGGGCATTAATATTTTACAGGTTTCTCATCATCTCTGTTTGTGTAATTTATCAATGCCCAACAGGTCCTCTGCCAGCTATACATTAAAACTTTTTTCAAAATATTTCATTGTCAGCCTATGGCACCCTCATTAGTTATTAAGATAAGAGCCATGATGAACAAGAACAGTAGGTAGCTTGTTTACTTAAATGCACTTTCCTTAAACTATGAATCCCTTCATTACACAAATATTTTAGGAATACACAGATCTATGGATGTGTGTAGGTATCACAGAGATATATGCATGATTACACACAAACTTTAATGTTATATATTATATACTGTACAACAGGGGTTCTCAACCTTTTTCTTTCTGAGTCCTCCCCACCCCTCACATGCTATAAAAACTCCATGGCCCACTTGTGCCACAATAGCTGGTTTTCTCACTTACATCAATTTATTGTTATTTGCATATAAAAGCCAAGGACAGTGTTAGGGGGTAGCAAGCAGGGCAGTTGCTTGGGGCCCCATACCACAGGGCCCCCGTGAAGCTACATTGCTCAGACTTCGTCATCAGCCCCGGGTGGCAGGGCTCAGGACTTCAGCCCCATGCGGTAGGGCTTCAGCTTTCTGCCCTGGTCCCCAGTGACTGTAATGCTGGCCCTGCTTGGTGGACCTCCTGAAACCTGTTTGCGGTCCCCAGAGGGCCCCGGACCCCTGGTTGAGAACCACTGCTGTACAGGTATATTCTGACCGAAAGGGCTAAATTCTATTCTCAGTTACATTAGAATAGCAACACTGAAGTCAATGGAGTTATTTCAAATGTAAATTGATGTAAGTGAGGGACTCACCCTATTATGCCTACACTATTACTATACGGTAAGTATTACAGATGTTAATAGTAAAATCCCTGTAATGGGTAAATAATCTGCACAGATGAGATGAAACTATGCTTCACTTGCAGAATTTTCAATGAATTTTTCTGAGTCGGATAGGCGAGCTTGCCCCTCCCACCTATGAACAAAGATAAGGGTTCCTCTGTCATCATCCACCATTCTCGTCTCTTATAATGTGCCAGTCACTGTAGTGTTTGATCCTGGGGAGTCATCTGGAGAAAAAGAATAGCTGCCTAGATGCCTTTGTTTGCCACGTGGTTCCACTATTTCTTGCTGACCCAGCCAGGTATGGTTGCCTTGCATCTCCACTAAAGGAGATTTCAGCACATGAAATGAAGGAACATGAGTTAGCCACTGGCGGAGTTTACTTGTTCCAGCTTTCTGTCAGGGATTTTTGGATTGGGAAGGGGAAAGTATCTGAAGTGACAGATGTCTCCTTCACCCTATTCTATTGCTTCTGACTCCAAACAGCCTGAATCCACTGAAACCCAGCTCATGTGCTCCTGCAGGGTGCATTGGCGTGGGGTAAGGGTGTGTTAGGGACGCTGCCTAAACAAGAGGTGTAGTGTGGACCACTGACATCTGAGTGTTAACACTGAATATCCAGGCTCATAGTATTATGTCAATCCTGTCTTTCTCTGAGATAGTTTCTGTATGTAACCACCTCTACACAACAATGTTAGCTTGGGATATGCTGTAACAATAGTTGTACTCTTTATAGTACCTTTCATCTGAAGCACTGTTTTAATGCCTTTCCCTTACAAAGGATAAAAAGCAGAATATATACTTCTGTATTACTGCTAATAAAACTAATGCAAATTACTTTATCCCCTTCAGAACTCTAAGACATACAGGGCAATATATACAATTCAGAGAAAGATATAATTGTTTTGTACAACACAAGAACATATTAGTTGCCTGTAACCCAGGGAACACTGATTGGAACTATGTAATCAAATGAGGAAGCCTCTGTGATGATGGCAATCCCTTCATTTTCACTAGAAGTTGGTGCCATGGACTAAAGTGTTGGTCACACTTCACAGGAATATTGTTGTTTATGTTTTCTGCATCAGAAGCAAATAGAAAAATAGTTATAGAAACAAGCATAAAACCAACTTACAAAGGTAATTCTGGATATAAATTGGATAAGACAACAAAATAGTTGGGTCATGTCACCTCTACAATGAGAAAACAGGTACAAGAAGCCCTCACATAGATTACTGGCCCTCACCTCTCCTGGCTCCACACACCTCATGAAGGAACCATGTTGTCATGATTTGGCTACTTATGTTTGCCCCGAACCACCTCTTAGCGGATATTTGAGGAGGTGGGAATGATTTTACACACATATTATGTCCCCTGCAGCTTTGTTGGGGATGATGGTACAAAGAGCATCTGTCACTTACATCCTCCAAAACTGTGTAGCAATGACAATGCGGCACTTGCATGGAAGACCTTCTATGTTCTCATGCTGGGTGGGGGTATGCTTAGAGTTGCCAGCATTGTATTTCAAAATTAAGGGACTGTTTTCTTAGCACCCCGTCCCACCGCCCGATATTATTATCATTCATAAATAATAACAACAACAACAAATAATCAGAACTTGCCTACATTTGCCAGGGGTATTTCTTACTGCTTTTTGCAAGCAACTCCTGATCTTGTTGTACAGAGATGAAAAAATAAGGGCCATTCCTTGCACTAAGGGACTGTTGGCAAGTAGTACTAGACAAGTAGTACTGTTCACCTCAGTTTTCTGTCTTCGATCTGTGCAGCTTAGGAAAGCATGTGGTCAAGTGATCTTGGTATGTGTCCTTTGTTTGGTAATAATGAAATATAGCACCAATCTAAGCTAAAACAACCTAAGTCATTTAGAGTATTGGATTTTAGGTAGCAGCTAATGTAACCCATTGGTCATTTTGTGTTATGTGCCCCTTTGCTGCACCCAATCCACAGAAGATGCATGTCTGTTGCAGCCTCCCAGCCACAGAAACTGACTCTGTACCTTAAGCTGTAGAGAAACACATGCTTTTCATTCCAAGGCCCCCAGTGTCAGCCAAGATGGAGGCTCCAATGGAATGATAAACTATATTATACTGTTTGACCACTAGGTGGCACTGTATATAAAATGCCCCATGTGAACGAACCTCAGCCATACCTGGCAGAGCATTTAAGAACTGATGGGTACAAGCAAGCTCTGTAGCCAATCCATATCTAGTACAGTACATGACAAATGCCATCACTATCACTCACAATAAACTTCCATAAACCTGGGCACGTAACTCATAATATACAATTTATTCAGCGCATTTGCGCCACCGTTAGTATTCACGAATTGTCTATGACCAATGATGAATGTTTATGAATGTTTTCCCTGTGTAAAGTTGCCTGGAAAATATATTCTGTGAACGAGTTTCTGTCTAAGGATTGCTTGTGAACCGTTTCCAGCTACACATATCCCTTTGTGTATTTCATGTCTGAGCTGAGTGACAGGGCACCTGACACAGTTTCTGTTTCCTAATGTTATACATTTCTGCAGCTGCTTTCACCCGTAATTAATTGTCTAGTCATGAAACAATCACTGAGTAATTGGACTAGTTTTGACTGTGGGTGTAAAAGTTGCACTCCACAAATGTTCTTATGAGCAAAACTACATTCGTGAATGATCATGAACAGCAAGTTACATGGGCATCAATAAGGTCCAAATGTGATTCTGTTTTAATTCACCAAATAGTTCATGAATAATTCTTCTCATTACTCACTCAACTCTGTCCTAAATACATTGGCAGAAACTCACAGTCTTTATAAGGTAAGGAAAAGACCACATCATATAAAATGTCTTAACCAAGCAAACCAGTATTTAACTTTTATATTTTTCAATTAAAAGGCATTCAAATATCTCTAGAAAAGATCATGCTAATAGCAAACATCACCATATGAACATTATATATGACATCCAGTTTTAGATTTAATAGGGCTTGTCAAATTAAAAATTGCAGTACAGGCATAACCCTTAATCAGAGTCTGTTACAGAGCGATCAGGCATTTCAGTTTTATTAAGTTTCTCTAATAATTTCTTCACAGATAGTTAAGTCCGAGAAGAGATAATGTAAAAAAACAGTGGTAAAGTTAAATTTTCTAGCATCCTAGATTGGTCCTTTCATTCAGAAGATTCACTCTAGAGAGGGAAGAAAAAGTAAACTTCTTTGTTTTTGTTGATCCACATCTGGGAACATCAAGATCTTCTGGTCACTCGAGTTAATGCCAAAAATCGTATTTTTTTATCTCATAAATCAAAGAGATGTAAGAACATTTTTTGACCTCCTTCCATATTTAGCCTATCCCTCCTGTTTGTTAATGGACTTATTGGCCAAACCCCTGTTATTAATACAGCACCAAAAGTAGGAGTGGTTCTTTACAACAGTTACCCTGTGCCAAAGACAAAAAATTCCCTGCCCTAATGATTTTACAATCTAAAGACATAAGTCACTATACTAAAATACAGAACACACAGAGAAAATGTTGAATTCATGAAATATGTAGGTTTTTTGGCATCTATTGGGACCCAATTCAGCTCCTGCTACAGTCAACAGATGCTCCTATTGACTTCATTGGGAGATGAACTAGACCCTTAGACACTGGAGGTAAATGGGATTTGCCCATATATTTTCCAAAAATAATGTATTTTCTTTACCGACGCAGGATGTTGCAATGACTGACTATCCAAAGATGGCATTCAACACAGGATGAACTGAGAATCTTTTATACAGAAGGCCAATTTTTTTTAGTGGGCCTCTGTTTTATACACGTACACTTGTTTGTCTCTATACAATCCACATTAACACACATCGGGTAGTTTTGCATTTTTTTCCAGATTACCCCATGGACAAATGTGGAGTTTACGGATCAGATTCTCAGCTAGGGTAAATCAGCATTGTGCTGTGCAGTCAATGGAACAACATCAGTTTATGTCAGCTAAGCATCTATTCCTAAATGTGCAAACTGTACAACCCAGAGGCTCCCTGAAAATTTGTCCCTCATATGCTTATGTTGCCAAAGCAATGAACAGGAAGATACAGTCAACCTAGATGTGTGTTCTTGATTTAAATCCAAAAACTACTCCACAAAAAAGAAAACTTTAAACTTCAGCCCTTTCAGGCTGACTGAAGTATCTGCAATAGTGGTCTGTAAAACTAGGAAAAGAGGAAGTAAGATGGGGCTTCTTTCTTCAGTGATGAATGGAAGTCTGTGCTATAGAAACGATATACACTATCTCAGCTGCTGCAGGGGTTAGATCACATTAAAAGAAGAATGTGCAATCGAACTGACAGAAGGCAAATGATTAGTGTTGGACATCAGTCATTTGTTTCAAGGCTATAACATAGCATTCAGTAGGAAATTCTGGTCTCTGGCATTCATCTGTGGATGGAACAGGATTTCCCATGCATTGATATGCCAAATCTTTGATAACAAAACTATTTCTACCCATAACAAACATTTTAAATAATTTTTTTTTCTGCACCCATGCAAAGATGACCAACCCCAGTGAGAAGACTCTCAGAAAATAAAAAGTCAGAAAAGCCTACTTGGTCATTGAGCCCATTTCTTGCCTGCCAGTGCAAGATTGTTCTGGAGGGTAAACTATCTAGTGGTTTGTCCAGTCTGGTTTACAATAAGCCAAGGGATGAGAATTCAACCACTTTCCCACAATCTGATATATATCGCTGTCAGGAGATTTTTGCTGATAAATCAGCCAAAATTTTACCTTTCTTAATATCTTCCTATTACATCTAGCTATATCCTTGTATAAAGCAGTAAATAATTCCTCTCCCTCTTTGGTGTTAACACTTTTCATATACTTGTAGATGGTTATCATACCCCCAATTTATCATTGCTTAGCCAAGCTGAACACTTTTAGCTCTTTTCATCTGTCAATACCTCTAGATTTCACACTTCATGTCCCTATTTACATAAGGTGGAGGAAAATATTTCATCTGAAGTTTTTGATATATGCATTACTGGTAATTTGGGTGAATATTTCTTAAATTTTAAGTACATTATATGATTTGTCCAAAGTAAAGCTTTGTGAACTTTTCAAAATTAATCATTTTTCCAATGAGGTTTTTCTTTTTCTTGTCATTAATTATCCATGGGTCAGACTGATTTTGTTACAGTTTTGTTAATTATTTGAAATTATTTGCTGAATGTTATATGCAAGTGAAATAAAATAAAATAGCCTACAGACTGCATGTGAATTGTGCTCTGTGAATGCATTCAGTCTTTGTTATTCGTTATTATTTCTGTATATTTTGTCACTTTAGTCACAAAGGACATGATCAAGACATCAGGCCCCTGATTCTCTCAGAAAGATGGTGTAAACAGCTCATGGTATTAGGAAGAACTATGTTAAAGGTTAAATTTTAAATATTTTCTGAGACACATGACTCTGGCTTTATTTAAGACCTCCCAACTAGAAAAACTAGACTAGGGGTTTTCAAACTTCATCAAAATGTTGAACACATTTTAACAGTTTGTCTCAGAGGTACTCATGGTTACATAACATCCCTTCAGAAACTATAACAATTGCTTATATGGAAAAGACAGAATTGGAATATTCTTTATAAATAGTTTTAGTTGGTGTTTAATGAAATATGGAAACTTGACACAGAGAAGGCCAGCTCCGTGTGAGGAGATTGGGTTGTCCATGGACAACGAGCAGGCACTCCATGGATCACACACCACAGCTTGGGAGCTTCCAAATTTAGATTGTTGTACCATTAGCGGAGTTGAGACTTTGAATTAAGTTTGGATTGTTCCATTTCACACACAGTCAGTGTGGGCATGGGAGAGCCCAGTTGCAAAGGATAAGGCCACACATTTGCCTGGTTTATGCAACTGCTTCAGCGACAGTGCTCTGGCCTTTAGTTGGGCTAGCTATTAAGTGAGTAATTACTGAAAATTTGAACATTTGACCATCTCATTGAACTGCACTAGCGTGAGGGCTATGGCCCAGTGCTTTGGGAGCACAGAGCATTCCTTGTGGTGTTGTTAAGAAATTTACAGCAATATTTCATCTACCCACCCTGTGGATTTACTGAAATTTAGTGGTGTTCTATTTGGCTAGATGTTATCATTTACAGTCATTGCGGAACAAATACTACTGTGACATAGGCATACATGTGCAATTCTAGCTGAGAGCGCTATGCTTGGAACCTCCTACTTGCCTCTATGTCCGGCTTGGGCCAGGGTCTTGGGGATCATTTTAATATGACTGACCCTCTGTTTGTTAATTGAGCATTGCCTTTACTGGCCAGCATCACACACAACAAACAAGACAAGTAGCAGTAGATGGAGTAAGTGTCTACTTTCATTTTCCACAAACATTCATATGTACCATATGTTACTCACACAAATGTTCAAGAACTCAAGTAGAAATGCTGTGCTAACTTGACATTTTCAAATTCAGTTTCTAATTTCCTAAAATTGTTTGAGAATGATTCTTCCAATGATTGGTCTAATTTAGTCTACATTCTGATACATATCCAGTTGTAAATTTTTGCACTAAAAGTTTAAATACAGAATCTATAATATATCAGAATGTTTTCTGAATAGAATGTAGGATTGCATAACATCTTATACACAACATTTTGATACTATGAGAAGAGTAAAGTTACAATTATTAATCATTTGAAAAGGTATCAAGATATATATGTTCACTTTAACACACAGCAAACATTTATAAATTAAGATGTGAAATGAAAAATCTCGAATGCTGCTAGAAATACCATCTATTGAAATTCAAAATATATCTGGCTTAGGTAACCAAAAAGCCCATGATAAAATATTATGAAAATTATTTTGCTACAAGGAGGTCTGAATTACACAACTATCTTAATCATTCCATTTTGCCCCGGTTTATTAGAGTGAACATATGACTTCAATGGCCTTTGGATCAGGACCTAACAGCTAATGCTAATCCAAGGTATATTTTTATAGTAGTTATTTTAATACATTATGTACTATAAAAAGACACTAAGAAAAACAAACAAACAAAAAACACACTGTGCACGGCCTAAACATGCTTCAAATCAGTCCAACTACAAGTTTTTGAAAAGATGTAAGGCAGTGACAGATATTTATATGGCAATATTAGACATGTCCAAAGCTCTAGTTAAAATCATTTAGATTTTAAAAGAAACACTAAGTGGAAAAAGACTTTTCTTCTACATGGAAGGTGTTAATCAAACTAATGTGAATGAAATGATGGATTAGGTTAGTACAGTATTTTAAAAATACCATCAATTTATATTTTCAGAATTATATTGGTTATCCTTATGTTTTGTTATATTACAACTTATACCTAATATTGAGGACTATATCTGGCTTGTACCATAGGACTCTTGTTGCAAACAATATAACTATAAACACACTATTCGGTATAACTAGACAACTGTGATTGTTCTCTACCAAATTCAAGGGACCTGATTCGGATACCATTGAAGTCAATGGGTGTTTTGTGATATGGATCTCCATACACACGAACAGGTCTCAGAAGCTTGACTTTTATAATCTACATTTAATAGATATTTTGAGATTTAAAGAAAAATAGCTTACGCTACCACAAAGTCAGTTTGGAAAGATCATTATAAAATCCCATTATCACTGCTACAAGTTGGACTATTTGTCATCACAGAAGAGATGACAAGCTCAGAAATACTACATTTGTTATTATCAGATGATAAATGATATTCCATTAAAGCTGCAATACATCATCTGTAAAGCTGCAAAGAAGATATCAAACCTATCAGTACTTGACTTATAATTTAATTTTCAAAAGCTGTCAACTAAAATTCCAAAGGCTAAGCATTTTCATTTTTAAAGTTCATTTTATTTATTTTCCTCATCTGCTAGTCTAATTTTTTTGATATGGCAAAAATAACTGATTATGTGCAATGTATAATTCTCTTTCTCTTGATTAAGTAATACATCAGATGTCACTTATGTATTAAAAATAAATGACAAATAATAAAGCAAAAGAGTAGAGAAGAACATACCTTATTTTGATTTGCTCTTTTATTTTAAGTGCAACAATAAAGGACAGGTCAATATAAAAATATTTTGATTACACTATATCTTGATTGCTGTGACAGTTGACATTTCAGACATCTATGGAACTGTGCTTTTTATTTACATCAAAATAATAAATGAAATAAGGGCTAACAACTGATCTCAACGGTCATTTTTATAAGACAAAGCCTTTTATGTATGTATATACATGTGTATATATTTTCACATAAATTAAATAGATATTGTATATATGAACACTGGAATATTAAGCAAAAGAAAAAGATGCTATGTAGCAATACGCTATAATCAGTAACAGCCCTGTATTATCTCTTTTAAAAATGAAAATAATAGTACAGCTACTCAAAGTGCTTTAGACTAGAATGTCACCTATCAACTTACACTTTTGTAGAGAAACTGAAAATCTCTGACTGAGCTGCTCTTTTTCAGAGATTCTAGTCTGTTTGGGGCAATGCATATGGAAAGAACATTTTCATACATCTCTCCAAGTGTATGTCTGATCCCAAAAGATTGCATGGGACTACTGAGAAAATATTGAGAAATATTTATGTGAATGCAGGCCCGCAAGACTGGCGTTCATATTCTACAGGTGTCTCACTGACAGAGACATTCTCTTTAGATTCATTGGAATCTATGGAGTTACACTTTAATGCACTGGGATTGTGCATTAGTTCGCTGAAAAGAGCTATCTGAAATTCTAGAAATTTGACAATTATTTACAAATTCAATAAATTAATATATCAAACAAAGCATCAGCAAGCTCTACAGATTACGATTGTATTAAACAATGCTACTCATGAAATAAAACAAAATTCCCCATTTGTCCTAAGGATCACCTTCAACTAGTTATCTTGTAGGTGACATACAGCATGCACGATGGTTTTGATTTTATATTCTGAAAACAAACCTGGCCTGAAATTACATAACTGTAGCATATATTGAAACAGTAATAGTATGAACAAATGTATTTCATGAACATTTAAAATGTTCCATATTTTATTTCAAACTAAACATTCTATGCTATAAATCAAGCCAATTTCGTATCTAAGCTGTATATTAAATATGTTTACTGTTTATTTGGGTTTACATGGTATCCAGTAAAGAGTTCTAAGTCCTGTTGTCCCACTGATTTCTGGGGAATGAAAGAAACTACTTCAGATTCCATAGCAATTCAACTTAATGACTTTAAAAAAGTCTGTATTGATAAATGGTCTTAAAGTTTGTATTTCTTCATTTATTAATTTCACATGGTTTAGAACAGCAGCAAAGACCTCCAGGTTGAGCATTTCCTGGCAATTAGTGCACAGCTGGGTCAGGGTTGGCTTTGACAGGAAATGCCCCATTGGTCATTATTGCTTAATTATAGGACAAACCAAATACTGAGAGATGATTCAAAGTAGCCAGAGTGGCAGAGGTGAAGGACATTAATTTGCTAAAAATAACAGGTACACACCATGTGAAACTGCATCAACCATACAAAATCATCTGTAGAGCGAAATGCCACTTTTGTTTTAACATTTTCAGATGGATGCTCAGGGTACTTCCTGGGGACCAACTATAAGCAGTTTAGCAATCTGAGACACACAGAAAGCAGCTGCTTCACAATTAGAATTAAGGATAGAATTAGGCATTGTCTACAATGGTAAAGCTTAGGAAGTCCAAATATTTACTGAGCACCCATGCTGGCAGTTATGCTAAATAGCAAATAGATCAAATCTCCCCCTCGCTATGTTTTTGCTTGTCATTGAACTTGGGTACTTGTGAAAGGTGCCACTAGCTACCCTAGAGAATGAAGTCCTCTCTCTATCCAAAGGACAGGTACAGCCCATGCAAAAGCAGTAAAAACATCCCCCTATGTGTCTCAAGTTCAACCCTAACTTGGAGGGACTTGGAGAGCAATTCATTCTTCATTTCCATTCAGCCTGCCAACTGGGATGCCAATTAGTGCCTGTGGTGTGGGGATGAATGTCAGTGTTATGGACACCTATTTATCTTAAAGAAAAGGTTAAAGGGTGACTTGATTATACTGTATAAGTACCCACATGGGGAACAAATACTTAATAATAATAATCTAGCAGAGAAAGGTATAACATGATCCAATGGCTGGAAGTTGAAGCTAGGTAAATTCAGACTGGAAATAAAGTGTAGGTTTATTAACAGAGGCAGTAATTAACCACTGAAACTACTTACCAAAGATCCTGGTGGATTCTCCATCACTGATAATTTTGAAATCAAGATTGGGTTTTTTTTTTCCAGAAAGACCTGCTCTAGGAATTATTCCAGGGAAGTTGTATGTCCTGTTATACAAGAGGTCAGATGAGATGATCACAATAGTCCCTTCTGGCTTTGGAATCTATGAATCTCTGAATGATCTGCGAGTACAAATCTCATAAATCGGTGAAACTACAAACACCATCCCTGACCTCAGCCAGTCATTTGTACATGAGTCAACTCACTCTGAAACCACCCTCAAGCAATAATTTATCTAAACAGATGGACCCAACACGAATGAATGAGAGGTGTACCACCAGTGAGAAGAAATCTGCTACCAGGGAGAAGAAATTTCACTGGCTCACAGAAAGGGAACCAAACTTTTTATGGGCTCCCTCAACTACTCATTGCTTCACAGGAGGTTTTTCTTATGCTGGTAGGAGGGCCTAAATTGACTCTAGGGATGTAAGTAACCACTCCCACTTCTCCTGCCTCAGACCATCCAAAGAGAGGCTGCAATGACTTGAACCAGTAGTAATGTTTAAGTCCTCATCGGACTACACTGAATTAATGTCTAATTCAATGTCTGAATTAGTTCTATGGATGATGCCTCTTTCTAGGGAAAAAAAGGGTTGTAAGTTCACACACACACACCATTATCCATTCAGGTGAGCTTGAAGAGTGACTTCCTCAACCCATGACATTGTGTCTTTTCTTCAGCAATCTCATTTTTCTCCTGTAAAAAGAAAAGGAGTACTTGTGGCACCTTAGAGACTAACCAATTTATTTGAGCATAAGCTTTCGTGAGCTACAGCTCACTTCATCGGATGCATACTGTGGAAAGTGTAGAAGATCTTTTTATATACACACAAAGAATGAAAAAATACCTCCTCCCACCCCACTCTCCTGCTGGTAATAGCTTATCTAAAGTGATCACTCTCCTTACAATGTGTATGATAATCAAGTTGGGCCATTTCCAGCACAAATCCAGGTTTTCTCACCCCCCCCCCACCCCACACACACACAAACCCACTCTCCTGCTGGTAATAGCTTATCTAAAGTGACCACTTTCCTTACAATGTGTATGATAATCAAGGTGAGCCATTTCCAGCACAAATCCAGGGTTTAACAAGAACGTCTGGGGGGGGGGGGGTAGGAAAAAACAAGGGGAAATAGGTTACCTTGCATACCCCGCCCCCCCTCAGACATTCTTGTTAAACCCTGGATTTGTGCTGGAAATGGCCCACCTTGATTATCATACACATTGTAAGGAGAGTGGTCACTTTAGATAAGCTATTACCAGCAGGAGAGTGGGTTTGTGTGTGGGAGGGGGGGTGAGAAAACCTGGATTTGTGCCGGAAATGGCCCAACTTGATTATCATACACATTGTAAGGAGAATGATCACTTTAGATAAGCTACTACCAGCAGGAGAGTGGGGTGGGAGGAGGTATTTTTTCATTCCTTGTGTGTATATAAAAAGATCTTCTACACTTTCCACAGTATGCATCCGATGAAGTGAGCTGTAGCTCACGAAAGCTTATGCTCAAATAAATTGGTTAGTCTCTAAGGTGCCACAAGTACTCCTTTTCTTTTTGCAAATACAGACTAACACGGCTGTTACTCTGAAACCATTTTTCTCCTGTGTTCACCTCTACCTTAAGTGACAGGGGTTCCCTCACACAATCCACACTATCTGAGACTGCCCAAAGGCAACTGCCTGTCCCATTGTCTGAGGCTGCACCTCTGAGACACCACCTGGAGAACTTTCACAGTCCTCTAATTTTTAAAAACAAACAAACAGATGTTTAAGGCTATGGAGTCCGCTGAAGCGATCCTTGGCTTGAGGCTTTTAGTCACTGGAGCTAAAAGCAGCCAAATACCAGTTGTTGGTCACCCCTCCCTCTTTTTTCAGAGAGAGAGCCTTCTCTAAACCAAAGCAGTGACACATCAGACAGTCAGAAAGCTCTGAGGGATGGTCTGTTCCCCAAACCTAAAGAAATATTTCCTCAGTTCCTCACATCCAGAAAATTATTTCAAGTTCCCAAATTAAGGAAAGGACTGGGTCCTCTCAACTACTGTAAGGAAAGTGATGGGACCCCTCCCAAAATAGCATATTTGTCTGGAGCTTGAGTTGTACTATTATTTTCACTTCTATAATCTCTTTCCTAACTACAAACAAGAAGGAGACAGACCTTTTCCTCTTGCATGCAGACCTCATCATAGTCAGACATGACCTTGACACCTGTGTCTGTCTACTATAATGTGCTTATGCTACACGATGCTATTATAATGCTGAGCAGCTGCTTTCTGCACTAGCTATATTACTTTGCGATTTTTAACATGTATTTTTACTCTGAATGCCTCACTGCTTCCTGTTTGCTTCCAAATGCAATTCAAGGTGTCTGTGTTAATCAGTAATCCTACATGAACTGGGTTTTGGCTGCCTTAGAGGCTGCCTTTCTCCTCTTGAGATCAGCTAAAAAGCCCAAGATGTAAACTCTAAGAGGCCTGTGGAAGGATATTTTTAGTGAGAATCATCAGCAGTGACAGTGTCTCCACATTTGTCAGTCTGTCCAAGTACCTGTAAACTGCCCTTTAGGGCATGCTACAAGGCCCTCTAACATCCTGGCTGTGGAAGAAACCTTTGAAAGGAGGGTTCCTCTACACAAGGTGTCATGTGAACAAATCAGTGATGAGTGGAGGTAAGCATGACAAAGAAAATCCAAACTTTTGGTGTGAGGGATCTTTTCCCTCTCCTTAGGTAAGAGGTAAAGATGAATACGCCCATGTGGAAAATTAACATGGCATTACTCCCTGATGTTTAAACATAATGCTTGGGAATAATTGTTCAAATTCTATAGCAATCGTGTTCTACAGGCTCCATACTGAGACAAATACATTGATTTCCATGTCAACATGGGACGTCGTGGCATTGCTTAGTTTTCTGCAGGCTTCCTCACTGCAAAAAAAAAAAAAAAAATACCCAGATGTATTTTGTGCTGAATTAAGCTATATGCTTCCAATGTAATGCAATACACACAATAAAGCAACTGTTCTAACAACACTGTGCAGACGAAAATCCTGCAATGGCAGGAGAATGGATGTTGATTATCTAATATAATTATTTTCCATTTCTCACTTCTATGATTTAAAGGAAATATAAAAATGACAACTTCCCCCTACCCTATCTAATACAAAGTGCATTACCAGCTCCACTGTTAGCATATGGGGAAGATTATCAGACTGAAACTTTTCATGTCAAAAGGATATCCCCCTTCAGATGTCTTCTCATTCCTTCCTCTTCCTACCAATAGAAATGTTTTTATTGGCCTAAGATGGTGTATACTGTAGGCAGAGCTAAAACAAAGCAGAATTACTGTATAATACTCCAATACTAAGTTATTTTTTTAACGAATAAGTGAAATTTACCTATGTGCAAAGCACAAGTACATGGCATAGTCACCTGATTTGAATGTGCCTGCAGCCCTTTTATTACTTTGTGTTTAAACTTTCTGGTAAGTTTCCACAAGGCATTTTTGTCTATCTTGTGATGATTCAGATTCAGCTTAACTTCCTTTTCAATACTGCCACCTACAATGGAAAACAATATCTACCAAGTATAAGTTACTTTGAAAACGTTGCCTTCAGCACTGTGTTACTCTCATCACATTCATCTCTGTCCTTTTTTTCAAATTTGATTTTAAATATTTACAACATCATACATCTTCCCCACCCGAAATTACTAATGAACTGTTATTGTCTGTGAAACCTACTGGATGAGTGATGGCCAACTTAAAAGGGAGCATCAATGTTTTATTTGTGAAATATAAGCTGAAAAGATTCTCCAGATCCCTTTTTATTGATCTTCTAGTTTATTGAAGGGTACCTTATACACTTAGCAAAATCAAATGTAGCTGAAGACTCCATTGTGTACCATAAAACATTTAAACAACATGGAGTAAATAAACAGAATCTAAATTTAATTAGCAGGTAACTTCAAGTAAAACAGAGACTCTAGAAATGTCAGCAACAAAAATGCTGCAGCTGGAAATACTTTAAGTATATTTTACGAAAGCAGATTTTAAATTACTATATTTCCTTTTTCTTATGTTTCCCAAAGGAATTTCTACGGAACAGAGTAGGGTTATCACTCAATTGCAGGATAATTTAATTAAATGTGCCCCAAAAATACTTATGAGTAGCATTTCAGTATCCACATATGGAATCTGGATTGTGAAAAGGTGTACAAAAAAAAGAAAAGAACAAAAAAAGAAATAATTTTTGGATTCTGTAATGGAAAGAAATTACACAGCTCCTAACACTCAGTGAAAGGTTCTTGGTAACACAACAAGGGTGGATGCTTCCACTAGCACAAGGTGGCAGGAGTTATGTCAGTGTGGTAAAATGGAGCTGTTCACATGTTAATGTTAACGTCCTAGATGCTGTGATTTCTACATTCCCTGATGTTGGTGCCACCAAACAGCTTCCAGCAACTGTATGGCTGTCTGTCATATCTGACGATAGCATCACAAAAGTAGGCCACACACAGTGATATAAATCAATTGTTCTTTGCAAACTATCAAAAAAGCCAAGCACCCTGCAAAGCAGTAATATGTGATAGGCAAACCTAGAGAGGACAGCGGACAGAAAAGATTATATGAGCTTGCAGTATAATATGGCAGCCACAAAAAAAAGTTAGTGCACTTTTGGGCTCCCTACGTGGGCATCACATTACAGAGCAGGAGTATAATCGCCCTTCTCTATACAGTTGGTTAAATCACAGACAAATTGCAGGAATTTCAGAGGGAGAAAAAACCACTCCAAGATTAGGACCCACAGAGCTTTTTTATCTTTAAAAAGATAAAAGAGCTATAGCTGCACTGTATAACTTGATTAAGTGAACACCATGGGAGACGGGATTGCAGATATTTGAAGGCATATATTCCAATGAATGAAGAGGAATGTTTTAGGATTGGGATTAAGGGAAAGTACATATGTGTGAAAAATCAGGTAAACATTTCTTAAGCAGAGATCTATCTGATTTTGAAATAGCCCCTCCCCTCCTCAAAGGAAGTTCCACCACTTATAATATTTGAATCTAGACTGGATACAGCATACTTTAGAGAGCAATTCTGCAATGAACTAGATGATCCAGTAGATCTTTTCCATTTCTAATTTCAGTGACAGTATAGAATCTATGAAAGTCTACCCCTTTTTTAGTTGAACTACACTAGCATAACTCCTCTATTATTACCAGCTGTATGAAGAAAGAACACCCAGGTCTAACCATTTACCTGTAGGAGCATGTAATCTATATATGAATTTCAAAATAATATGATCTGCTTATTACAGATTTAAATGCTAGGTTAAATATTCTAAATGTGGCCACAGAGTGGCAACAAGGATACTGCGGCTGTCATTTTGATCATGAAGACTTGACATGATGCAAGTGAAGGAGAAATGCTGGATCAGAAAAGTGACTTGAAAATTTCTACAAATAGCTCTTGGTCTTAGACTATTAATTATGAGTATTCAATGCTGTTTAGATTGGACACAACATGTGTTTCTCGATTGGAAGAGTATAAATTTAGACTTACGTTTCTGGGTAAATAAGATTACATTAAATTTACTTTCCACAAACATTTTTCAGAAGTTGCTTACAACTTGCTGTTTGCCCAAACATTTCTGGCAGTAAATTCATTGAAAAGCAAATACTCACAGAGCAATTTTGTTAAACATTAAATGAATTTTTCCTATCTTTAGAATTCAGTATTTCTTCCAAATCAATTCCAAATTGAATACAAATATCTGGTTAGCTTGTGCTGAGTTAGCACTGTTAGGTCTAGGATTTTTGAAGCAAACTAGAAAACATTCCTCTTTCACAGCCCTGTAGCTATGTAACTATAAAAACAAACAAAATCTTTGTTGCATTAGCCGACAACAATCTTTTCCCTTTCTACAAAAGTGCCAGTCCTATGTATTAGGAATACATGAAGTGAATGGAAAAGGAGTACTTGTGGCACCTTAGAGACTAACCAATTTATTTGAGCATGAGCTTTCGTGAGCTACAGCTCACTTCATCGGATGCATACCGTGGAAACTGCAGAAGACATTATATACACTATAAGAGATTGTTCAAGTGTGGCAAGGTACAGGGAAAAGTGGAGGCAAGAGACACTAAGGTCAAGAGTCATATGGCACATGTTCTAACCCCTACAAACAACACCACTTGAAGTGGGTGTTAGGCTCCAGCAGGCACAGAGACCTGAGGTTGTTGATAAGGCATGTTTTGTTCTAGTAAGTGAAAATATGAAAACAAAATCAGCTTGTATTTTCCTAAACTTTCTAATATGATCAGCAAGCTTCTTGTTCCAGCCCTCTGATTACAAATAAACACACCAAAACCATAGCCTTAACTTCTCTGCTAGTCTCTTCTTTTTATGTCTCCCAGAACACCTGGAGTCCAATAACTAATTGAAGATAATTAGCTCTTACTTATCGACAGTTACCGTTTCACCTGTTGAATTTGTAAATCCCTGGAACCTCCAGATTATCTAATTAGTGCATTTTGATCCTTCTCACAGAAGAGAGCTAGGCAGCAGCCTTTCTACTTGGGAATAAATACCCAGCCATACTCAAATTCAAGCTACGTTCGACCCTGGATCAAACAACTAATAAAAATAATTAATTAATTTCTGGTATTAAAGCTATTGAAATATTATACTTCCACCTAGGTTCCTGGAAGGAGACTTACTCAACTCTAATATTCTGCTGAGTGCTATTGTTTCCTTATTATTTATCCTTATTATTATTTATTTCACAGGAGTCTCACTGAAAAGTGAAGGTTGCCACAGCAGCAAAGTTTTCTACCTGAGGCCTTCTCTGCAAAAGCAGGAGAAAGGATTTGAAAAGGGGGTGTCCCATCTTGGTGCCCTAACCACTGGACTACATTGTCTGTCTTCCACCCTTTCCATTGACTGTCCCACTGTGGATAAATACTTGAATAGCCATTGGGCCAGGGGGAGGGAGGACTCTACTTCCCCCTCTCCAATCACTCTTTCATTATTTATCCATAGTGGAACAGCTTCAACAGGAGAAACCGAGGCAACCCCACTTCAGAATATCCCATAGCCCAGTGGTTAGCGCTCCTTCCTGAGAGCTGGGAAACACCTCCCACACCCCACTTTGGATCCTTTCTCCCACTCTGGCAGCAAGCGGGGTTGTTGAACTTGGGTTTCCCACATCCCAGATGAGTGCTCTTATCACTGGGCTAAAAGTTATATGGTGGGCTTCACCTCCTCCAGTTATTTTGTGTGCAGCAAAGCAGGTGCCTAACTCATTCACAAAAGAAGAGGTTTAGGCAACTAAAGCTGCCTGATTCCAGAGATAAGCTAAGCAGAGCTAGGCACCTCCTTGCAGCCAAGACTCCAATTGGCTACCTTAGGCAACTCCCCAGCTGGCATGCTGGCTTTTGTGGATCACAGTCCAAGGCGCCAGTCTCTCTGTTCATTCCACAGGGAGCTTGGGTGTCAAACTGGGCTTTTTGGATTGCAGAGTTGTTTTTGTGATTTTCTAGGTGCCTCAGTGTTCGGTGCTGTGACAGTCAGTGTGGCAGCACCTATGTCTCTTCATGGATCCCACACCCCAGAACCCAATTGTGTTCAGCCTGTTTAAGTGATTTTAAATTCTTCTATCAGTCCTCAAAATTTATACACACCTCTGTCCCGAGTCCCCCATCTTTGACCAGAAGAGTCTATAAAAGTTGGGAAGTTTCTCCTCTACATGTTAAAATGTCCCCATGCAGCCACTAAAACTTGATTGGGTGTCACTGTTCAAAGAGATAATTAAGTCACAATCTCTCAGCCCCCTCTTCATGCTATTTCTATGCAAATCACTGACTCATCCCTTTAACATAAACTCTGTATGTGCCTGTGGAGACCTCATTACCTTTGACGTTATTTTTGGTCCTAGAACATCTAATTTTCAACTCTAGAGTACACAGATGGGAACAGAGAAACAATACTTGCACTCATTGCCTTTGAATTATACAAAACCAAAATGCCATTGTTATTACCTATTCCTGACACACGAATGACAGAAATGAACAAAGCTACTCTTTTTGTAATGCATCTGCATAACACTGTGAGAGTCTGATCCATTACTTCCAGTGGCACTTCATGTTGCTGCTATGAAAATGGATGAAAAATATTCTCTCTGTCTGTTAAAATTATGTGTCTTATAACGTTTCCAGCTTAGGTTACCAGAACGTTTTTGATACATTCTAAGGATTCTAGTACTATTGCTTTTTTAAAAATCAAAAACAAAATACCAACCTACCTGCGCATGAATAGATAGAAATGCTTCCATTTATTCGATCACCGTCCATCCTAGCAACCTAAAGTACAGTACCAATTGGTAAAGTACATTCCCAATATTAATTGATTAATGGAAAATGTTTCCAAAATGCCTATGTGACTTAGGAGCCTAAGTCCCATTTTCAAAAATGACTTAGGACCAGATTTTTAAGGGTATTTCGGTATCTAAACATGTAGACAGTGGGATTTGAAATCAATGTGACTTAGGCACCCAGGTGCCTTTGAAAATTCCACTAGGCATCTATCTGAATCTTTAAGCACCTAAATACATTTAAAAATCTGATACAGAGACACTTAGGAGTCACAGTCCTACTGAGACAGCGTAAAATTTTCAAAAGCATCGAAGTGACTTAGGAGCTGATATCTCATTAACTTTCCATGAGGATGGGGTCATAAGTAGTTATGTGTCAGGTTTTCATAGGTATTTAGGAGCCTAAAGATGTATATAGGTGCCTAACCTCTTTAGGTGCTTTTGAAAATTCCATTAGGCATTTAACTCCCTTTGATTTCTATAGGAGTTAGGCATCCAACTTACACAGACACTTTTGAAAATTTTGCTGCAAGTCTCATAGCACCTTTGTAAGATATTATTTTGTCCATGTAATAGTTTGAGGTACACAGAAGTTCAGCTCCTAATCCTTCAATTCATTGTGAGCAGAGGGACTGACATACTCTCATGAAACCTCACAGAAGTCACTGACTTGCCTCAGGTCACACAACAAGCTCGTAAGAGAATCAGTATAGAGCCAATGCATCTTATCTTCTAGCTCATTTCTCTAACCAGTGCACAAGACTCCATTCAGTCAGGTTCTCAGGAGCTCCTTTTTTGTATGATCAGTAGTCAGAAAGATTAGGTGTTTAGGCCACTTATTTCAAAATTCAATTACTCGGTGTAAGAGCTGGTTGAAAAAATTCTGTCAACTTTTTTAAAAAAAAAGTTGGTAAAGAAAAATGGCTTTTTAAGTAAATGGAAATTTTTGCACAAAAATTGCTGCAGTTGTCCACATTTCGGGGGTTTTCTCAAAAACCCCAAGCCAAAAATGTTTCAACTTTGGAGTTTTCAGTTTTTTGATGAAAACTCAAAAAACAACAACAAAAAAACCCACCAGTAAAATTTTCAATGAGAACAAACAATATTTCATTTTTTTCCTCATTTTTTTCTGAGGAAAAGCGAGTATTTGCCAATCAGCTATACTCTATATAAATGCTGCACAATGTAGTTGTCGAAACTATTCAATTACTACATATTTAGGTTTGACTGTTAACTTTAGAAGATAGTAAGCAGGACAGCAGATGAATCTAAAAGAGACTGGAGTTGGAGAGCAAAGTGAGAGTGTAAAATCAACCTTATTCAAAATTCTTCTCATAGGAAAGAAAGTAATTGCTTGTTACAGCTTTGCTGCCACAGGATGCAATATCTCTACTGTGTTAGCCCATGACAGCACAATTTGATCTGCATGGGCAAATCTCTGTACCCTTTTGGTTTCACTGGGACGCCACATCCTTATGTCCGTGTGGAGTCCCAGTAAAGTCACTGGAATCTGCATAAGTACAGGGATCCATCTGCACAGGTCACATTTGCAAGTTCAGAACTTTAATTTCTTTCAGAATGTTTTGGAAGAGTATCAGTTAATACAATGTAGGAGAACTTGACACCTTAAAAAAATTTTTTTTTAAATCCTAATCATTCCATTAAAAATTGTACATGTGTAAAAACACCGTTTAGTAGTCTCCCCTCCCAGATATACTAATAAGATAGCCTATTTATAAAAGTGGTCCATTGCTGTTCCAAAGCAAAAAAAGAAAAAAAATGAACTGCCCTCCCCGCCGCCCCCTTTTATTAATGCATTTTGTGGAAATCTCTGTACCAGAGCATTTTATTCTTTCTAGTTTAAATGTATGAAAATTCAAAATATCACGTGCTTTTCAAAGATCAGTGTTCTTATGACATGCAAGAAGATTAATGGACTTTTACTTTTAAAAAAACTTATTTCATAGATTGAAAGGATGTTTTACATCCCAGTGAAAATCATCAGATTTGATTGTAGGCTCTTTCTGACATCTAACCAATCTTTGATTCTGACTGGACTAATCCAGGATATAAATGCAGATTGCTTCTTGTCAGAAAGGGGGTCTTTTCAGCACTACATATATTTCCATGAAAACGCTTATGGGAAAAAACAATCAATGAGATAGTATCAAAAGTTCCTTTACAAGTTTTTCTTTTTCTCTGGGACAAAGTTTTTTGGAAGAAGTAGAAAAGCCAAGTACCAGCAAATACTTATTTTGCTGTCAAATTTAGCAGGATTTATTATATGCTTCTAGTTATTTTGCTTATTCAGAATAGAACCTTTGTACACTTAATTCTCCTGTAGTTAAATTCTCTTCCCCAGAGAATTGTAAGACTCCAATTCTAATTAAAAGTCAACACTGAAGAAGGGCTCTCAATTTTTCAAAATGTATCAGAACTTATCTAACCTTAACTAGTGGGGGTGAAAAAAAGCCTGAGCCAGAATGCCAGATCCTAATCCCCCTGAACTTTGGGAAACTCGGGGCCAGTTTTTCAAGGTATTTAGGCACCTAAAGATGCAGATAAATTCCTAGTGGGATTTTTGAAAGCACTTAAGTAGGTAAGTATCAGAGGGGTAGCCGTGTTAGTCTGGATCTGTAAAAGCGGCAAAGAGTCCTGTGGTACCTTATAGACTAACAGACGTATTGGAGCATAAGCTTTCGTGGGTGAATACCCACTTCGTCGGATGCATGTAGTGGAAATTTCCAGAGGCAGGTATAAATATGCAAGCAAGAATCAGGCTAGGGATACCCACATTAGTTCAATCAGGGAGGATGAGGCCCTCTTCTAACAGCTGAGGTGTGAATACCGAGGGAGGAGAAACTGCTTTTGTAGTTGGCCTGCCATTCACAGTCTTTGTTTAATCCTGAGCTGATGGTGTCAAATTTGCAAAGGAACTGAAGCTCAGCAGTTTCTCTCTGAAGTCTGGTCCTGAAGTTTTTTTGCTGATAAAGGAGGTGCTGTTGTCATCATGAACAGGTCTGACTACCAAAAGGAGGCTGCCAGACAACTCTTTGAAGTCTGGTCCTGAATCCTTTCCTTTAGAGCCCCGACCAGGGTTATTCTATCTACTACCCAAGATCCACAAACCCGGAAATCCTGGATGTCCCATCATCTTGGGCATTGGCACTCTCACTGAAGGATTCAGAGTAACAGCCGTGTTAGTCTGTATTCGCAAAAAGAAAAGGAGTACTTGTGACACCTTAGAGACTAACCAATTTATTTGAGCATGAGCTTTCGTGAGCTATAGCTCACTTCATGCTCATGCTCAAATAAATTGGTTAGTCTCTAAGGTGCCACAAGTACTCCTTTTCTTCTCACTGAAGGACTGTCCGGATATGTGGACTCTCTACTCAGACCCTATGCCACCAGCACTCCCAGCTATCTCCATGACACCACCGATTTTCTGAGAAAACTACAATGCATTGGTGATCTTCCAGAAAACACCATCCTAGCCACCATGGATGTAGAGGCTCTCTACACAAACATCCCACACACAGATGGAATACAAGCCATCAGGAACAGTATTCCTGATGATGCCACAGCACAGCTGGTTGCTGAGCTCTGTGACTTTATCCTCACACACAATCATTTCAAATTTGGTGACAAGATATACCTCCAGACCAGTGGCACCGCTATAGGCATCCCCATGCCCCACAACATGCCAACATTTTTATGGCTGACCTGGAACAACGCTTCCTCAGTTCTCATCCACTCATGTCCCTTCTCTACCTATGCTACATTGATGACATCTTCATCATCTGGACCCATGGGAAGGAAACCCTGGAAGAATTCCACCACGATTTCAATAGCTTCCAACCCACCATCAAGCTCAGCCTGGATCAATCTACATGGGAGGTCCACTTCCTAGACACTACGGTGCAAATAAGTGACGGTCACGTTAACACCACCCTATACTGAAAACCACCAACTGCTATGCCTACCTTCATGCCTCCAGCTTCCATCCCGGACACACCACACAATCCATTGTCTACAGCCAAGAGCTGAGGTACAACCGCATTTGCTCCAACCCCTCAGACAGAGACCAACACCTACAAGATCTTCACCAAGCATTCTCAAAACTACGATACACATTAGGAATTAAGGAAACAGATCAACAGAGCCAATTGTGTAACCAGAAGACTCCTGCTGCAAGACAAGCCCAAGAAAGAAACCAGCAGAACTGCATTGGCCATCACATACAGTCCTCAGCTAAAACCTCTCCAACGCATCATCAGTGATCTACAATCCATCCTGTACAACGATCCCTCACTTTCACAGGCCTTGGGAGGGAGACCAGTCCTCTCCCACAGACAACCCGCCAACTTGAAGCATATTCTCACCAGCAACTACACACCGCACCATAGTAACTCTAACTCAGGAACGAATCCATGCAACAAACCTCAATACCAACTCTGCCCACACATCTACACCAGCGACACCATCACAGGACCTAACCAGATCAGCCACACCATCACCTGCACATCCACCTATGTAATATACACCATCATGTGCCAGCTATGCCCCCCTGCTATGTACATTGGCCAAACTGGACAGTCCCTACGTAAGAGGATAAATGGACACAAATCAGATATTAGGAATGGCAATATACAAAAACCTGTAGAACACTTCAACCTCCCTGGACACTCAATAGCAGACTGAAAGGTAGCCATCCTGCAGCAAAAAAACTTCAGGACCAGACTTCAAAAAGAAACTGCTGATTCTTGTGAGATAAACAGTTGAACAGAACCAAGCAAAGCATAGGGCTTTTACAGGCAAGTGGTGGCGTGCTAAGGAATCAAAGTTCCAGTGTGGTTCCTTCGTTAGAATACGAAAATCTGGACTTTTATGCAAAGGGGACCATAAATTCACAGCTCCTCTTAAAATCATAGAGAAGAAGGGACCTTACACCTATCGATTTTCTGACGGGCGGGCATGGAATGCTTCTTATCTTGCACCTGCCTATGCACCAAAAGGAGATTATGCCAACACCCAGTCTGCATTGGATGACTTCACCGTAGTATCAACACAACAAGACATTGCACTGGAACCGGGGCTTGAGAGATGACCTGTCAGAGCCAGACAACCACCTGTCTGGACTAGAGACTATGTTATGTAGTATCTATAGTGTTTTTAATGTAATAATTCTGTCAACAGTACAGCGCCTTGTTTCCTATTTGTTCCTGTGGCTAGAACAACAATGTTTATTGTAATTGGGAGAGTTTCTTAAGAGAGGAGGGAATGTGGTGTGTAGATGTTGCTTGTAATTTTTAGAATTGGGAGCACTGGCTGTTGGGAGTCTGAAAGGACAGGAAACAGGAAGGAGGTGGGGACGAGTTAAGGAGGCTGAGGGAGAGCTACTGAGGGTGCAGCAGCAGCTTGGAAAAGAGGTTTCCACTTTAAAAAATGAAGTCCTGTTGAAGTTCGTTAGTACCTTGCCTGGCTACTACCACACTTAGAGACTAACAAATTTATTTGAGCATAAGCTTTCGTGGGCTAAAACCTACTTCATCAGATGAATACAGTGGAAAATACAGTAGGAAGATATATATATATACACACACACAGAGAACATGAAAAAATGGGTGTTGCCATACACACTATAATAAGAGTGATCAATTAAGGTGAGCTACTATCAGCAGGAGAAAAAAACCTTTTGTAGTGATAATCAGGATGGCCTATTTCCAACAGCTGATAAGAAGGTGAGAGTAACAGTACAGGGGGGAAATAAGCATGGGGAAATTGTTTTACTTTGTGTAATGACCCATCCACTCCCAGTCTTTATTCAAGCCTAATTTAATGGTGTCCAGTTTGCAAATTAATTCCAATTCAGCAGTCTCTCATTGGAGTCTGGTTTTGAAGTTTTTTTGTTGTAGTATTGCGACTTAGGTCTGTAATCGAGTGACCAGGGAGACGGAAGTTTTCTCCGACTGGTTTTTGAATGTTATAATTCTTGACGTCTGATTTTTGTCCATTTATTCTTTTACATAGAGACTGTCTGGTTTGGCCAATGTACATGGCAGAGGGGCATTGCTGGCATATATCACATTGGTAGATGTGCAGGTGAACGAGCCTCTGATGGCATGGCTGATGTGATTAGGTCCTATGATGGTGTCCCCTGAATAGATACGTGGACAGAGTTGGCAACACGCTTTGTTGCAAGGATAGGTTCCTGAGTTAGTGTTTTTGTTGCGTGGTGTGTGGTTGCTGGTGTGATTATTTCCTCCTTTTTAAGACAAGGAGGCTAACAGTGAAGAGCCAGATCCTCCACTGGTGTAAATAGCTCCATTTACATCAAAGGAGCTTCACTGATTTATACTATCTGGCTCATTCTCCTCTACAATAATCTGGCTACATAAGAAGGCAGAAAGACTAAAATCTTTTCAATCTTACAAATACCACAATCTACCACAGTCTAAATTGACTTGACGGAAGAAGAGAGCAACTGCCAAAAAAAAAAATTAAATCACTGAAAAATACCCCAGAGCACATTAATTTTATTTTAAAAAAAAAATTGTACTAGCCATTTTATGACAAATTAATGACAGGACACAAAAAGGAAGGTTTGCAATTTATGTTTCCACTCCGAAACTACAAACTAGTAGCTTATGTACCTCACAGAGGTATAGGAAGAGAATTTAAATATTGTATTCCTCTCTGATGGAGGCTAGCATTCTTAGGGAAAGACAGCATGGCCTACCAGACAGCACCAGTTTCGGACTTAGGAGTTGTGGGTTTTATTCCTGGCTCAAGCACTGGCCCTCTGGGTGGCCTCTGGCAAGTCACTTCCCCTATCTGTGCCTCGGTTTCCCAGTCTGTAAAATGGGGATAATGATACTGACTTCCTTTGTAAAGTGCTTTGAGCGCTACAAATACAAACTGTAATATAAAAGCGGGGTATTACAGATTAATCACAAATATATATTCCTATGTTGGTCAACAATTTTGATTGATATGATTAATATTAAACATCAAGAACAACTGAATGAAAGAAATTCCTACATACAGGTCAACAAGCATTCAAACTTACAGGGACTACGCATTTGTGCAAGGAGGATCAGCCACCAACACACAAAGTCAAAAGTGCACGAGGATGCAAAAGGACACGTGACTAAACACACAGGACCCCAATTCAGCAAGGTAGTTAAACACTGAAGCCAAATGGACTACTAATATGTTTAGCCAAATGCTTAAATACCTCGCTAAATCAGGAACTAAATTAGGCACAAAATATAGTACAATTATTTTATTGTGTATAGCAGAGCAATGAATCTTTAATAATGTTATAGATGAAGGGATAGACAGCATATTAATTAAACCTGCAGATGATGACGAAAAGGGAAGTATTAGAAAGTCAGGATGCAGTGAAAATGCAAAATATGAGGTCAAATCATCTCATTTACATTTTTATTACTATTTAGTGGACAGGAAACTGAGTGAATTTAGAATTTTGAGCTGTGGAGCATGATTCTCCATTGTTTTACACTTGTGCAATGGAGTTGCAAATTGATAGAACTTGAACTGTTTGAAATGGAAGTCTAGAACCCCGAAGTTCTAATTCCGAGTCACCTGCTCTAATCAACACACCATAATCCTTTTAGTTAAGAACCTGAATGACAAGTGGATGACACATTCATTTTGTATTGTACAAAAAGGGCCAAATTGCATTACCTGTACTCATGCTGATTATCAGTGGATAGCATTAGGTGCTATTCAAAGTGAAGAAAGACACTTATCAGGATCTAATGTAAAATTTAGGGATTTTTTGGGGAATGTTGATAATTGCTTGCCTGGGTAGGATGACTGTCTTCTGGTGTTTGGTGCCTGAATGGGTTACAGTTACTTGTGATTTTATCAGTTAATACCATTTAGCAAAGTAAACATATTTTACTATGGATGACATTGACTTCATAATGAAAGAAGCCATCTTGCCTGAAAAGGAATACGTTGGTTATTAAGCAGGTAGTGTTCTACTTTAAAAGACTGTTTGACAATGCTAGATACAATTTTGACCACCGAAAACATTTATATAATCATATTATGCAAAACACAAGCAAACCTCTGAGGTTCTTGTCTTGTTAGGAAGGCTTCAGTTATTTATTTAATTTACTTATGTATTTATTTTTGACGTTCATTTAAAGTGAGCACAGACTGTGAAACAATTCAGAGTATTGCCTGCTAGCCAGAGAGTGAAGAATGCATTCTGACAGAAATATAAGCTTAAAATCTTAAGAAAAGAAAATCTTTACTAATGAATAAGACATGCTGGTGATAGAATGAAGATGCTAACATGGCAGAGGGCTTGCACTAGGCCTATTCAAGATATAAGCACTCCTGGTTTAAGTGGGTGCATCAGCTTACTGCTGACCCTATGAACAAGGGTACATTTCATACACTGAGGCTAGTTCAGCAGGCTGTAAAGCAAACTGATTAGGAAACCAACATTTAAATCTCTCTGTTAACACCAAACAGGGGATGGTGCAGCTTGTGAAGGCTGTGATTCTTAAAATTCTATTACAACATTGCAGGTCTGTGTGTACACTGCAATTTTAAGGGTACTCATTCCAACATCCTCTCTTCCTCCTTTTCCTTCAACAGATGCATTCATATGCAAAAAATGTACAAAACTAATGGCTGACCCTCTGCTGGTTCTGAAAGCTTCGTCATTTTTAGTCTCACCTACTGCATTTGTCTCAAAAAACTGACCGAATACAAACTTTGTTATGTCTTTCAGCCAGTGAAATCTCTCCCGGCATCAGCAATTGGGCAGCGAGGTATAATCCAGTCCAGATTTATGGTGCTCTTACTACTTCTGTACAGTGATTGCAAGCATAGTTGTGTTACTGCGCAGAGTCCGCCGTATTGAGGCATGTGTAGCCATTAAATTCATTTTTAGCCAGAACATTTTTGGGGATTCTTAATGCATATTGACTTAGCTTCTGTTTTGTCACTGTCATCCAAGTCCCTATTTTGGCCAAGCAATCTTATGGTGAAGCTCCCCAGAATCTGGATCTAGTGACCTAGACACAGATCCAAGTGCCATCTTCACATCAGTGACATCATAGCCTGGGGTGGCCAAACTGTGGCTCCCGAGCCACATGTGGCTCTTTTACAGTTAAACTGTGGCTTATGGAGCTCCCCCCCTTCCCCTTTTTCCACATACCAGACTTGGGGGGCGGGGGCCTCAGGATCTCTGCCTTGCAGCAGAGTGGTGGGGTAGGGGCTTCTGCCCAGCAGGGAGGAGGGTCTTGGGGCTTCAGCCCCAAGGGGTGCATCCGCTGGGCCTCAGGGCTTCAGCAGGAGTGGAGCTGAAGCCCTGCCTTGGCAGGTGCACCCCTGCTACTGAACTTCAGAAGATTGTCATACGTGGCTTGGATGATCAGTAAGTTTGGCCTCCCCTGCCATAGCCCGTACTGTCTCATTGCAGTGTCCTCACATGCATGTGAGCAGAAGCAGGGACACTAAAAGCCCTGTAGACACTTATAAGGCAGTACCTCCAAAGTGAACCAAATGTGCCTTCCTGGATGTCTCTGAAGAAAAGAATAGAACCCCTTCAGTGATTTCATTCATCTAAGCTAGGGTTCCCAGCTCAGTCCACAAAACCTCAATGCAATGCTATCAAGGATGGCTGACAGATTCAAAAGCAGCAGCATGGGCACCAGATCTGTGATCATCAATAGCGCAAGACTGAGTCAATGAAACTAGCGTGGTCTCTATACCATACCTAGGTTAGAAACCAGAATGACAAACCTCTAGGACACCTGAGAGCACACACATTGTGTTGCCTCACCATTACCTTCTCCGTAACCATGCTCCAAATTAGATTAGGGACAGGATGACAAGTGGCAAATATTAACTGTGGATTACATAATCAAATACCTACAGATGGATCACGTGAGGGACCAAAGCGTCCTGCCCAAATAACGTGAACAGATTTATCTTGAGATAATTATTTTTATTCTGCATGCACTTTTACTGACCTGTAAAATAATTCTTCTGAAGGTGAATGAACAACATGGAACATGTTATTATTCACCTGAGGATAAGGATTTTAGAAGGCTTGCTGGAAACCGGGGAAAATATTCATATTGGCCTTGAAATGTGTTTATTCTAAATATACAGAGTGGAGTTATTTGGTCAATATTTGCTTTTCAAAACTACTGGTTCACACAGTGATAGTTACCCTTTAACAGTCACTTCTGCAGCTCCTGGAGTCTCTGTTGACTTTTGTTTACATTTCGTAATAATGAGTCACTGCACTGTAGTGCATGTAGCTTGAAAATTGTGACTTTACTTTCTTTGTACTGTAGCTCTAAATGTAGTACAAGTTTTCCATGTGTGCATACAGCACCCAACTCATTCTCAGTTTCGCATAGAAGATACACACCAGGCACTGTCTCATGGACACTTCATTTTCATTTCTTTCTCCTTGTTGCTTTTCAGTCGAAAAGTCATTTTTGACCAAAAGCACGTTTTTGTTCTTGGTGAATAGAAACAAAGTGTACTAAATAATCATCTTAACTGGCTTTCTTTTCAGCACTGACATTCATAAAAGATTTAACCATTTCTACAGAAGTGTGAGTACAGTATATTAAAATGCATTGTACTATACACTGTTAGGGCAGTGAATACGTAAATCTATGAGGTACGATTATTATTAATAAAGGGCCTGTGGCTGAAAACATAATTAAGACTGAAGTTTCAAATTAAACTTTCTGTGTTGAGGGATCTGTGATAGACTAATGACTCGCAGGTGGGATGCTGTTCCCAGGAAGAGGACTTCTGGGAAGAATCCACCACAGCATGAAGGGCATCTCTGTACACTGACCTGCCAACCTAGTGAGGAAGGCTTTAAACTAGGTTCAAAAGGGGCAGGCAACAAAATCAAACAGGTAGGTGTAAAACTCCTGACCTTAATAGAGGGCTACATGTTGCAGAAGGAGGGGGAAATTGAAAATTACAATAGGGTCATAGAAGAAACAAGAGGGAAAACATGGGGGAATCTGCTCAATATCATAGATGTCTATACACAATGCCAGGAGTACAGGGAATAAACATGAAGAACTAAAAGTATAAGTACATAAACTAAATAAGTACTTCACTGGCATCACAGAGCATCGATGGGATAAATGACTGCAATATTGGTACAGAGGAGTGTAGCTTGTTCAGGAATGGAAGAATAATATATTTATTATGAGGTCCAGAAATAGGTGAGAGGCAGACCACTTCAAAGTTTCTGAGTGAAGATAAAAGGCGAAAAAACAGGGGCCATTTCATGGTAGGGGTCTACTGTCAGCTACCAAATCATGAGGAGGAGGGGGATGAGGCATTTCTAGAACAAACAACAGAGATATCCAAAACACAAGACCTGATATTAACGAGGGACTTTAACCACTCAGATGTCTGTTGGGAAAGTAATGTGGCAAAAACAAAATCTCTAATAAGTTCTTGGCATGTACTTTTTGTTTCAGAAGGTGGAGGAAGGAACTGGGGTGTGAGTGTGTGTGTGTGTGTGTGGCATATTAGACTCGACTTTGAGGAATTGGTTGTGAATCTGAAGGTTGAAGGCAACGTGGATGAACGTGATTGTGAAATGATAGATTTCATGATTTTAGAGAAAGGAAGGTGTGAGAGCAGCACAGTAAGGACAATGGACTTCAAAAAAGTAGACTCAAAGAAACTCAGAGAACTGATAGGTTAGGTCCCGTGGGAAGAAAATATGAGAGATAAAGGAATTCAGTTTCTCAAAGAGACACTATTAAAGGTGCAAAAGCAAACTATCCAGATGCAAAGGAAAGATTGAAAGAATAGTAACAGGCCAACATGATTGCATCAGGAGCTCTTTAATAACCTGAAAATCAAAAAATAATCTTACAAAAAAGCAAAAACATGACTGTATTGCTAAGAATGAGTACAAAAGATTAACACAACCACGTAGGGACAAAATCAGAAAGACTGAGGCACCTAACAAAGGACATAAATGGCAATAAAAAGAGGTTCTATAAATATATTAGAGAAAGACAAAGGAAAGTGAAGGTCCTCTACTTAGCAGGGAAGGTGAGCTAATAATGGATGACGTGAAAAAGACTGAGATGTTTAATGCCTAGGTTGTTTCAATCTGCATTATAAAAAGTTAATGGTAACCAGATACTCAACACAATGAATATTAACAACAAGGGGGAAGGAACATAAGCCAAAACAAGGAAAATATTTTAAAGACTATTTAGGTAAGTGGGATGTAATCAAGTCAGCAGGGCCTGATGAAATTCATCCTAGGGTACTTGAAGAACTAACTGAAGCATTCTCAGAACTGTCAGTAATTATCTTGAGAATTTGTGGAGGATTGGTGAGGTTGCAGAAGACTGGAAAAGAGCAAACATAATACCTGTCTTTAAAAAGGGGAACAAAGAGGACCTGGGGAATGATAGACTGGTTAGCCTCACCTCAGGATCTGGAAAGATAATGGAACAAATTATTCAGCAATTAATTTGTAGGGTCCAAGATGATAATAGGGTAATAAGGAATAGCCGGCATGGATTTGTTAAGAACAAGTCATGCCAAACAAACCTAAATTTCCTCCTTTAACAGGATTTCCAGCCTGGTAAATAGGTGGGAAGCAGTAGATGTGTTCTATCTTGATTTTAGTAAGGCTTTTGACATAGTCCCACACGACATTTTCAGAAGCAAACTAGGATCATGTAGTCCAGATGAAATTAGCATAAGGCAGGTGCAAAACTGCTTGAAAGACCACACTCAGAGAGTAATTATTAATGGTTCGCTGTCAAAATGGAAGGGCATATATAGTGAGGTCATGCAGGGGTCATTCCTGGGTCTGCTATTATTCAATATTTTCATTAATGACTTCAAAAATGGAGTGGAGAGTATGCTTATAAAATCAGAGGGTAACACCAAGCTTGCAAGGGTTGCTTGCACATTGAAGGACAGGATTAGAATTCAAAACAATGTTGACAAATGAGAGAACTGGTCTGGAATCAACAAGATGAAATTCAATACAGATGACTGGAAAGTACTATACTTAAGAAGCAAAAAATCAAATGCACAACTATAAAATAGGGAACAACTTGCTAGGTGGAAGTACTGCTGAAAAGGATTGGGGGTTATGGTGGATCACAAACTGAATGAGAGTCAACAATGACGCAGTTGCAAAAAAGACTGATATTCTGGTGTGTATTAATGGGAGTGTTGTATTTAAGACATGGGCGGTAAGTGTCCCTGGTGACACCTCAGCTGGAGGCACAGAGGAACCAGAGTTCCATAGCCTACCCAATCTCCATCACTGAAGCACTAACTCAGCCCTGAAGGGGGAGTCCCCTGTCAGAAGCACTGCTCAGCCCCTTTTTCTTCGTGGTGGCATCCTCTAATGCTATACACACTAGTGAAGGCAGCGGGGAGTGATATAGAAAGGAGACTGTCACTCTTAAAGTACTTTTATAGTACTAGGGGTATTTCCTCAGCTGACTGAGAACTAATGAGACATCTGAGAGACTGAACTAATTCCTTCCTTCCAATACCCTGAAGGTAGCTGATTTCCCCCTCCCCTCTCACCTCTTCTTCTACCACCATTTATTCACATTCTCTTTGTTTTCTCTTCCATGGATGACAGAAAAAATGAGAACCACAGATATTCACAACAACAATGGGGGTTTCTTTGTTAAAACATTATGTCTTAGTAGGTAACTATTTTTTAATTTATCATTCTCACTTAAATGTTTTTAAAATTAGAGGATATAGCAGAGGTCTTCGAGAAGTTGTGTCAGGGGCTGCTATTGTCTGTGTCCATCTGGCATTTGAATAAAACTAAGGGGATGAAAAAGTGTTGGCCGAACATTACTGCAAAAATGATTAGCTGGCACATAGAAGAAAACTACTCAGCAGAGTCATTTACTGGCAATATTTAATGTCTCTAACTAGAATTTAGAGTACATTTGGCATTTTAATTATGCAGCTGATAGGGCCCTGTCTTTGCCACCCTTTCTAATCTACCAAGTTGAGTGACCTTCGGATCATGAAGATAATATTTTTCAAAAGTGCCCAAGTGACTGAGGAGTCTAAGCCCCACTGACTTTCAGTAGAATACAGACGCTTTTGAAAATGTTGCTCTGCATGTTATAACTTCATTTTTGGTTTTGATGTTTAGGGTTTTTCTTAAAGTCCCAGCTCCTGAAGTCTCATGATCACATGAGAATCTCAGGATACATTAATTAAAAATACTCTAGAAATATGTAAATGTCACTACCCTCATGGTTTTAGAGAAAAGGCTGAACAACATGAATCCTAGATGTTCAAAAAACAGAAAGCAAATAAAAAGAACCTCAGAGGTATTTCTTTTAAAAATATTATTTTGAAGCCAGTCTTATGATTTTGTGTGGCCTGGCTCATGATTTTTGAACGCTTAGGCGTGGCAACACTCCAGAAAATTGATCGGCCAAATTCAGCATTGATGGAGTTATGAAAGTCTCCGTTGAAGTCAGTTGGGTTTCACTTGCTTTTGCCAACACAGTATCCAGCCCATGAGTTTTGAAAAATTTTATACTGAGTTCTGTGTGACTAATAAACAACATATACCTGTTTTTACCATGTCCTAATGTTTTGTTCTCAGTACTTCAACAGACTGTGCCCAACATAATTTTGTATTAGGAATACCTGTCAGCCTGAAGTATCAGTACCTACTAATCTAGCCTTGTACAATTTTAAACCCTATTTAAACACCAGATGTCAGTGTTGTGCTTACATTACAAGTTTGGTTAAAAAGATACAATTTTTACACTGGGAAGAGCAATGTATGACTAAAACAAAAGATTTTTAAAAATTTTAAATACACTATGTCTAATAAAATATTTCAGAATGTTGCCTTAAAGAAATAGCCATAAAATAACCCAGCCATACTAAAAGAGTGGATGTACTGTTTTACCAGAGGTATTGGGGTGGCTGATTCCAATGCATGTTCCATTTCTGCTTCATAACAATATACAAAGTGACTTAAGTTAATTCTGTCAGTCTGGGTGTGTTATCCTCTGTTTTTGTGAGCAGAGGTGGTGAATGATGGATTGTTCTGAAGTATGTTAGATCCATGTGTGATACCACTAATTAACAAGCAGGCTAGTTAGAGCTCTCATATAGACCAGCTCTAATCTGCTTCTCTAGGTGGAGGTCTCTGTGGTGAAAAGATTTTTCTGGAACTAGATCAAAACTTAAAGGCTATGTCTACATTGCAGCTGGGACAACAGACACTCTAGCTCTGCTCCAGCTAGTGTACAGTATGGACACTGGGGCATGGGCCCCAGCATAGTCACCTAAATTCAGTCCCAGGCACTGGGCGGGCTTGTACTCAGGTGGATGGCGCAAGCCGCTGCCCATACTGTAAGAGTCATAATATTGCTATTTTTAGCAAGCTAGCTGATGCAGAGCTAGCGTGTGTCTGTTTAGCCAAGCTGGGAGGCACACTCCTAGCTGCAGTGACAACATACCGAAAGAAAACAACTTCTGGCAGCTGAACATAGGATATCTTAAGCCCATGCCCATGGAATCAACAAGATGATTCTGACAGGAAGGTGAATGGAAATATGGTGACATGAGACACATGAAACATTTTAATTTTGGAGCCCAGGAACCGTATCTGCTGACTTTTCTTTTGTATACCAGCCTGGTACTCTGCCTTTTAACGATCCACATGCTAGTGTCGAAAAACGAACGAACAAAGCCCCCGGCCCCGCAAAAACCATCTCAAAACCAAAACAAATCTTCCTGTTGGCTTCATTAGGCCTCAATTCGGCATACGCTTAAGTCCCCAGGAAACCAAGTTGAAGTTAAGCATGTGCTTAAGTGCTTTGCTGAATAAAGGTGGAGAATAGCACATTCTTAGACATTTGTTGCAACATAAAGATTGCAGCTATACAGACGAACACATTTTGGATTAGTGTCAAAGAACCACTTCTGTTGTTTTTGGTTTCTTCCACAAGATGGAGTAATAAGATTTTAGCTGCCAGAAAAGCTTGTTGATTTGGTAACTGAATTTCTTTCTGTGCTAGTTAGACCTGATTCAAACGTATACTCTGATATAACAGTACCTTTTAGAACTACCTTATGTAACTGGATATTATCCACTGGTGAAGATATTAACCAGGGATTTATTTATTTTTTACATAAACAACTGTAGGTGAATTGGGCTGTTCAGTTATAAGCATTATTCAACTTTAGCATTTGATACTGTAGTGGCACAGTCCCTCAGATCTTTCGGGCACAGAAGTGATTGACAGGTAACTCAACAGGGAAAAAAAAACAAGTAACCACCGGTAGATAAGCCATTGCCCAATATGTAGTATAGCAGGGGAGAGAAAGGCATTTGCAGAGCCTAAGCTTCAATTTATATAACCATTATACAATCATTTTGGGCATGTTCTAGTATTATATGAATTATGCATGCAAGAAAGGTATACATGTCCCTCTATGAAGATGAAGCATATCACCTGGGAACAAAAACCCAGTATCTCTAACACTTCCTCTCTAACATCAGCTGATTTTTCCCCATGAAAAAGAAAGGGGCAAGAGGAGGCGGAACACTGACAGAGATATAACAACTCCCACAGGGACAAGCAGCATAAAGAATAAGAGGAGCATATTAATATCCCTGTGATGCCAGCAGTTGTCCAAATCTCTTCCAATTACAGCTTCAGATCAAAAGCAGGTGTTACAGCAAGTGGAACTTACCCTTTGACTTTCTACTTTCTCCATCCTACCATTGCCTCTCCTGTGACACACAAGTCTTGCTAGCTCAGAGCAAACATAGCCACAGCGCATCAGGCACAAAATTATTCTCTTCACCTTGTTTTTTTTTTTTTTATTTCCCCCAAACAAACAAAGAACCTCCGCCTAGGCCATTTCTGCTGTCTTTCATGTCATCCATAATTGCACTGACTATGTTGTACACCACTCAGGAGTCTATCTCAACTTTGCACTCTCGCTCAACTCAGTGCGCCTATACTGAGGGTCTTTTGGGAGTAATAGTGGCTATTCCTTCATCTCTTTTCTTCAGGTGCAACAGGCACCTAGTAAAGGCCTCTGCGGCTCTGCCCCCTTTGGTCAGTCATTGTCTTGGAGAGGATCATTAGAAATCAGCTTGAATCCCTCTCCAGGCTTTAGGGGAAGGAAGAACATTCCCTTTCTTCTACATCCTGGGCTGCTGTCAACTACGGATAAACTAAGCAGCAGGGGCAGTCGTGCCCCACAAGGATTAACATGCAGTTGCTATGTTCTCTCTAATATGAACTGCATCACCTCAGGTCTGCCAAGCATACCTTAATATAGGATGATGTTCAAGTGATCCAACCTTGAATTTGTATGGCATTAGACTTCTGGCACCTAGATCCTTTTGAACTACTAATTTCAAAACTGATTAGCTCAGGTACCTTGCAAGCTGCTCACTGCAACCTGAATTAGAAGATAAAAGCTGTACAGTTCTGAACTGATATAATTTATTAACTGAATCTAAACATCATGTAAAAACACAGTCTTCATATTGTACAATGAAATACACAACACGAGTCGTTCCGTTACATACAAATTATACAGCATGCTTGTTTAAAAGTAATTAATTAAAATGTAAGTCTGATGCCAGATTTGTACAGACTCTGAAAGTAAATCACAAGGCTTATTAACTGATTAATTTGCTTTATCTATAGTCTGCATTTCTAGGTAAATATATCTGCCCCTCAGTGGCATCATATAGAGAGACCCAGAGAGGTCTATCAACAGTAAAAATGGACCATATGATTAATCTGTCATTAGTCAACTATATATCATGGTTGTAATAAGAGTGTGAAACACACAGAAATGCTGATAAGAGCTGACATTTATTTCGAGTCCAGTTATAAATGGTGTCACAAAGTAGGGATCAGTATGTACTGAATCTACAGTCTACTGTAGAAGTGATGATATGTGAAGTCGATGTAGTTGGAAAGGATATCCAAGGTGCACCAAATTAATAATTTTGATGGGAAAAGGGGTAATCACACAAGATCGCCATAGACCACCAGTAGAGTGATCCATTGATTGCACAGTATTATTGCTTAGGGAATTTAAAACCCACGTGAGACCACACATCTTCTCGGGGAAAGCAAACAAAATAGGTCCATCACATGATGGCAACAATTGTAAAACAGAAGTTGAGATATACAAGATGATTCTTGATAGAAGATGTCAACAGTGTGCTGTTGTTGCCAAGAAGGCCAATGGCATTTTGGGATGTATAAGTAGGAGCACTGCCAGCAGACTGAGGGACGTGATCGTTCCCTGCTATTCGACATTGGTGAGGCCTCATCTGGAGTACTGTGTCCAGTTTTGGGCCCCACGCTACAAGAAGGATGTGGAAAAATTGGAACACGTCCAGCGGAGGGCAACAAAAATGATTAGGGGACTGGAACACATGATTTATGAGGAGAGGCTGAGGGAACTGGGATTGTTTAGTCTGCGGAAGAGAAGAATGAGTGGGGCACTTGATAGCTGCTTTCAACTACCTGAAAGGGGGTTCCAGAGAGGATGGATCTAGACTGTTCTCAGTGGTAGCAGACGACAGAACAAGGAGTAATGGTCTCAAGTTGCAGTGGGGGAGGTTTAGGTTGGATATTAGGAACACTGGAATGCGTTACTTAGGGAGGTGGTGGAATCTCCTTCCTTAGAAGTTTTTAAGGTCAAGCTTGACAAAGCCCTGGCTGATTTAGTTGGGGATTGGTCCTGCTTTGAGCAGGGGTTGGACTAGAAGACCGCCTGAGGTCCCTTCCAACCCTGATATTCTATGATTCAATGATAGGGTGCTGCTTTGAGCGTTAGTAGCAGTGTGGGTACTCCAAATCTTAATAATTGGGAACTGGAGAGTTTTTAAGTTTGTAAGTCATGGTGCAAACTCAGAAATATTTCTCTTCTAGAATAGCATCTGTGAAGTCCTGACAGTAAAAAACTGGTGAATTCAGGCTGCCTTTTCTCAGAACCAGAATTAATTTTTTCTTGATGCCATGAATTGTCCATATGCTTTGTGAATAAGACTAATTTGATTCAGACTGGATTAGTCAGCTCCTTGGCAACAGGTAGTTATGAGGGAGCAATTGTAATTTTTTTTCGGATTAAAAACTTCAGCCAGCTACCTCTTCCTGGATGATTGGAGACGGCTGAGGTGTGCAACCTGGGAGATGATGCTGTTGCAAAGAATTGTGTTAGACTGGATTGTGCCATGTTGATCACTTAGTATTTCTTTTAAGCTTCAACTTCATTCTCAGCGTCTATTTAAAAAAAATAAATCACTAGCCATTCTGGTTCCAAAAATAATCTTTAAAATGTATGCCTCTGCAATGATGCCTCCTGAGTTTGTAGATACCTGAAACAATAGCTCTGAGAAGGGGGGTGGGTACTGCCCCTTCATCTCAGCTCAGTTACAATAGTTTAAATGTCACCACTGCTCTTTCACTGCTGAAAAAAGAATGAGAAATTTTTTATAAAGCTCTTCATGATCATGAGCGAGATCTCATTCCAGTGCCACAAATTGGTAGTGCTTGGGAGATACCACCATTTCCCCCATTCTGAGCTGATATATGAATGAAAAAAGCCAGCAGGGAGAAGCAGGGGGTAAGAGGGTATGTGACCCACACATCCCCCTGACCAGACCATCCTGGTCTACTTTGGTGGTGGGTTTAGTCGCAGGAGCGCCACCCTCTACTGCAGGTAGTCTGCTGGCTCAAGCAGACATTTCTGCATGGATTAAACTCTCTCAATGTTTTCTTCACTACCAGAAGGACTAGAAACATTTTTAAGAGGAAAGTTTACATTCTGATGTAATTACCTGACTATCTAGCTAGTGTACATGATGATGTAGCTCTCATAACAGTCATATCTGAGCACCTCACAATCTTTAATATACTTATCTTCATGAGGAAGGGAAGTACAATTTCCTCAGTTTTACAGATGGGGAACTGGGACACAGAGAGGCAAAGTAACTTGCCCAAGGTCACACAGGAAGTCTGTGATGGAGCAGACAGTTGAATGCAGGTCTCCTATATTCTAGGCTAGTGCCCTAACCATGGGACCATCCTTACCTCCTCTACTATGACTATGGGAGCTGGGGCCCTAGATATATGCTGATAGTAGCTATGCTTTAATTAGGCCCTGCACATGGCTTTATCCAAAATTCAGTGAGGGGAGCCAAGCCTGAGGAGTTCAGCAGAGCCTACCAGAATCTATCTGGGTGATGTCTCAAGTACATGGTGCTTCCTTTGTGGATGGAACTTGGGAGAGTATTGCTACTTTGTTTGTTCAAGCCCTACCTGTGACTATGTGGCTTGTTAAAGTAAAATGTGAGGACATTATTAGGAGAGAAGTTAATGCCTTCCCTCCCAACTTCCATCAAGGGAACAGCTGTTAGATCTGTGCTCAATAAACTCTCTCTTACCAATGGAAATCCTGCCATTTACCACCTTTTCCTCTTGGAGAAGTGGATTGAGCAGATTGCCGCAGAGCTGCACTAGTGCCATCTTGAGTACTTTAACCATGTTGATTCCAGCTTTTCTCTGGATATAATACAGAAATGGAAGGAGATTCATTGGTCAATGATCTGTCCTTGGCACTGGAGTGGTCAAGTGTTGATAATGATTCCATCAGAGCTGCTAGCAGCCGTTGACACAGTTGCCTACAAGGTCCTGTTGATTTGCCTTTGGGCCTTGACCAGGGCCACCAGAGACAAGCTTCAATAGGTCAGTTCTTTCCTGTCAGAGGTGTCACAGACAGTGGTGTTGAGCAATTGATCATCCACCCTGAGGGCTCCTTCATGTGACATGCTGCAGAATCGTGTTTTGTAGACATGAATGAAATCTGAAATTTTTTGGATGAAATTTTGAGGTTTGACGAAAAATGAAAAAAAGTTTGGTTTTTTTTGAGAAAATGTTGTTTTGTTTTTCAACCAGCTCTATCACATCATATGTACAATGTGCATAAGATGCTGCTGAAGAAGAAAGTGACAGAGTTTGGGCTACGGTACCATCAGTAAGCATAAGACTACCGCTCTGCGCCTCTTTATCATTGAATCTGTGCCATTTCTTGACTCTTCCAGTGCTCATTTGAGAGAAGGGTATGGATGAGAGTGAGCGGGATGATGCTTAGTCCAGACAAGTTGAGAGTGACGGCGATGGGGATGGGGAAGCATGTAAAGGTTGTTTCTGGGGTCTCTGCCTTTGTTATCATAGGATGCTTCTTCATTTGTCAGTGAGGCTTGTAGTTTGAATGAACTTGAACCCCCAGCTGTTTCTGCATTCACAGCCAGAGCTGAATTAGGAGACAGAATTTCATTTCAGATAGAATTTTGCCTCTTATTTTATTTATTTTTAGCACCATAAATCAGCCTAGTATTTCACTTACCCAAATCTCAGACGTAACCCCAGCTGTGGATCTGACCTTAAACCCGTTGACCTAAATGTACATTAATTCAGGCCACCGTCAGAGGGTGCAGGAAGATTTTTCAAAGGAAATTGCCTCTTAGATGTCTTATTCCCATTCACTTTCAATGGGAGTTACGTACCTATCTGCCAGTTAGGCCTTTGAAAGCTCTCTCCCAACTAGATCAGCAACATTTCTTCGTATAAGTGCGCCACTGCTCATTCCAACCCGACATGTCCAAACTTCAGCTGCAACCCAACTTCTTATCCAAAATCTGGCTCAGGTTTATTCACAGGCATGAAGCGACTTTTTTCCACCTCTGTCTGAACAGAAGGTTCCAACCTTTTCTTTCTGACGTGGACCTGACCACCAATTATCCCTATTTTTATCCCACACCGATTGATTATTGCAATATACTCTACCAGGGACTTCCCTTGAAGACCGTTCAGAGGCTTCAGGTGATGAAAAATGTGTCTCAGTGGTGTTATCCAAGTTTGCATTGGGCTTCCAATTTGTTTGTGGGTGCTCTTCAAGGGTTTTGATAGTGAGCTATATCTCTGTCCAGCGTGGCGACTTCAGAGATGGACTCTCCCCCATATATCACTGTGGCAGTTGAGACTATTAAGAATGCTACTGACAACAGATTTAAATACAATCATATCTGATCGATTTGAATTATGTGGGGCTGCATCAGGGAGCTTTTGCTGGACAGTCCTTAACTCCACTGATAGTCCACTAGTTCATTGACTTTCAGGCCAATGTGTGAGGCTCATATATTTACTCATGCTTTTGCCTGGAGAAGTTGATGGTGAGTGTGTGTGTCTATATATATATATATAGTGTGTGTCTATATATATTCCACACACACACACACACTTATTGGTGACATGTTGAAGGAGTTCACTTTAGTTGACAGTAGTCAATATGCTTTTATTTTGCTGTTATCTTTGTATGTATGCCAAGACTCCCAGTGATGAGTGCATTTTATAAATTGTAAAATAAATAAAATTTGTGTTAAACTGTGTGGTTATTTATGGTGCAAAGTGCTAACTTAGCTGAGACAGCAAACTGATGTTATTGGCGCTTAATTCATTCTCAGACTTTCAGAGTGAGAAACTAGTCAATTATTCCAGTCTGACATGAAGATTTTATTTATGGTTTTATTGATTAAAAATATGTATGTGGTATTTACTTAAGATACTGGCTTAGTTTTTGAAATAAAATACATGTTTTTGTAATTCATTAAACAGTCTCTTCTCTCTGTGGAAAAACATTTCCCAAGCCTGGTATTGCAAGAAGGCAGAGCTGGATAAAGAGTCATGCTCTGCAGAGCATGTCTTTACCCTGTTTCACTTTAACAGAGTGGGAGGTGGAATGGGAGATGATTAGGCAGCAGGGAATGGGTTGGCTAAGGTCCATGCAGATATTTTGGGTTCCACAGCACTCTCAAAATTTTATATTTTGGCAGGTTACATACCTGACTTCTGGTGATTTTTTTTTCCTTCCATGATCAGATACCTGCAAACCAGCCAGATGCATAAATGGGTATAGGGTGCGATCAAGATCTCTGCTTATGACAGCAAAGAAAAGGTGGGAGAACACCATTTAAAAGGATGCTAAGAACCTCTCAGAACTTTTGCCATTACTATTTTCGGTAAGGATAATTCACTACTAACATAGGTTATGGCCTGTTTTAATGTTTAATGATTACTTTGATCTTTTAGGTACAGTTGCTTCACTACTTGCCTGAAAACATGTGGAGGTAACTTCACCAATCTCAGTTATACAAGTGAGGGGAAAAAATAACAAACTTAATAAGGTCTAGACCAGTGGTTCTCAAACTTGTTCCGCCTCTTGTGCAGGGAAAGCCCCTGGTGGGCCGGGACGGTTTGTTTACCTGCTGCGTCCGCAGGTTCGGCCGATCGCGGCTCCCAGTGGCCACAGTTCACTGCTCCAGGCCAATGGAGCTGCTGGAAGCGGCACCCAGTACATCCCTCGGCCCGCGCCGCTTCCAGCAGCTCCCATTGGCCTGGAGCAGTGAACCGCGGCCACTGGGAGCCGCGATGGGCCGAACCTGCGGACGCGGCAGGTAAACAAACCAGCCCGGCCCGCCAGGGGCTTTCCCCACACAAGCGGTGGAACAAGTTTGGGAACCACTGATCTAGACATTTATATTAATTATAATTTCCTCTACAGTTGTACTAGCTCTAATTAAAAAAAATTCTAAGGTCTATCAACCTTAAGATTCAAGACATCATGCATTCACCTGCTGAGTTCAGGAAAAAATGTCCCAACCTATTATAATATTGTACAATTAGATGCATTATAGTGGTTCACCACTTTTTCTGAAACATCCAGAATTGGCCACTGTGTAAGACACTAACACCTAGATAGACTATTGGTTTGTTGTGGTATGGCAGTTTGAGTCTCTCAAATTAGGTTTATATCTTTTCATTGAAGAAAAAAAAATTTTCTACCCATCTTTAAATAGCTCTTATCTACTGGCTCTTTTATTTAGGGTCTTATACTGCACTCATCATTTTACTAAGTGGCTTCTGAATGTTCTTCTAATTATTTGTTCAGCATAAATCATATTTCCCCTTTTTAATTGTTCTAACGATAAATACAGAAACAAAGAAGTGTTCCTGGTGAGAGATTCAACTTAAGTGAGTATCAATCCAGATGGTATTTTAGATATTTAGCAATTTAACCCAGTGTACTTACATGAAATTACTACCCAGATGGACGTGTGGGTATAAAAGGTCACTGAGCAATAGATTTTTTGATATATCAAAAATTACAAAACCACCTTTGCTAAATAATATTGTGCCAGCACTCCTTGCTGGTCCCTTGTGAAGCCTAGTACTCCTATGCAAATTGCTTTGAGAAGCTTAGTTCTTAGCAGGTAACAATATACCAATGTGTGGGGAGTCCTGCAGATCTGACTACTATATGAAACATGTCTGGACATTGAATAGGATTTTGTAAGGCCTGTTTTAGGCCCTGATTCAGCATGTTATTTATGCATGTGCCTATCTTTAAGCATGTGAGTAGGCTTGATTTCAATTAGACTACTGCTATACTTCATATTAGGCACCTGCTTAAGTATTTTGCTGAATCACAGCTTTACTGCCTGTGCATCTTTACCCAGGTGACTCTCAGAACCCTTTAAAATGATAGTCTCTTCACTATCGTATCCATTCTTATTTATTGTAAATAGCATCTGTTATTTATTACATTGGCTTTGGAAAACTGAAAAATTTTGAATGTGGATGTCTAAAGTTTCAGGAAAAGTAAATTTGTATTCAACATAGCTAAAAGAGATTCAAAATAGGGTACGAAGACTGTTTAAAAGTAGTAATATTCTGAGAGGCATGTTGCATAAATCCATTTCCCCCCTTCATTTAAAATAAAAAACAAAACAAGACTCTATATAAAGCTCCTATTGGCCCAGTTCTAGGCACTTCTGACCTAAATTAAAAGTAGAATCATAAAAGAATAAAAGAGCAACTTCACTTCAATCAAAAATAAATAACCAACCATGCAAACACTGAAACCCAAATGCCCCACAAATACCAGCCCTTAACAAGACACCACCTCCCTAAAGCATGGGTAAAGAAGATAAGCCTTGTTAACTTGCTCTGAAATTCACCAGATTCTGGCTTTATTGGACCAAGGTGGGCAGAGTGAGTGCCAAAATTAGAAGCACCTTCATGGAAAAACCCTGAAAGTAGCTCCTTGTCTTCTTTACCAAAGGGGGATCCATTTGTACCTGCAGCAGTTTTCCATAGGGACAGAAGTGGGGGGCAGGCCCCAAGTCATTTAGGACTTTGAGTGAAAGCCAACACCTTAAATCAACTGTAGAATCAAAGAAAAAGCCAGTGCATTTTCCAGAGCACTAGTATCTGCTCACACAGAGACAAGTGTAATAAGTGACACTCCATCAGCTTCACCTTCCAGGCTGATTAAAGTAGTAATTCATACAGAGCTCATTACAGAAGTCTAATCCCAAGGGGAGCACAGGTCCAGTGCTGAGATAAATAATTATGTTCTCCAGACCAGACTGATAAAAATAACCTCCTAGAAACTGTTGTTCTATGGTTATCCAACGGCCGTGGGAGGTTCAACAATATTCCCACATTGCAAATTCTACTGCCAAAGGGCAGTCATACAACCCTAATATGTGGGGTGGGTAGATGTATCTCTGATTGCCCCTCTAGCCTATTATCATCTCAGTTTTATCTGGTTTGAGCTTCTGTCAGTTTAGCCACCATGTTTCTGTCAAATGCAGGATAAGGCATTCAAAAGCCATGGCTAGGTTCAATGAGATAGAGGGAGACCGGAGGATACTTAGCCATACTAACCAGCCTGAAGAAGGAGGGGGATAAGATGGGATACTGTGGAATTCCAGGAGAGCACCCAAGGGGCAGATGAACAATGGCTTAAAAATAGCCTCTGGAATCTCACCAAGAGAGAAGAACAAATCCACTCAAAGGCAGCTCTCTCTACTTCTGCTACAGTTTACAGGTGAGTCAACAACACTGCATTATTTTTAATAGAAGCTCTCCAGATCTGGAACGTTGGGCACAATTCTGATTGTTCTTGTACCACTGCTATGCTATTGTAACTTGATTGGCTTTAGCAGAGTCACCCCTGATTTACACCACTGTGTAACTAAGAGCAGAATCAGGCCCCTTGTCATATAGCTCTTGTGTAAAGTCCCCTGTACTCTGTCAGTAATATGAACATAATAAATATTACATTTATAACTGGAGAGGCCCCATAATTTTTTTATGAAGCATCTACCTAGTTAGCAGATACTGGTAATTAGCCTAAGGTATTTTTAGCTTTCACTAACCTGTTTATGAAATATGTCTCAATGCAGATCATTCCATTGTATGTTAGAGCATGTTGTAGGAAAGTAGGACACTAAGAGGGCTACTGATGACTTCAGTGAAGAATTTAAGAACTCTCCACCTTGATTAAAAACAAGATCTGTGAGGGCAACATTTGGATTCCTTTCTAAAGAAATTCCCATCATTGTAGAAATGAGATACGGACAGTTTTAGTGCATAAAAAGAACCTCTCTCTCTCTCTGGATACAGGAATTTCCAGGTATTGCCAAGTTGCTATTTGAAATCTAATTCCACATATTGCCTCCTGCTCTTTAAGATCCTTCTTCTTCCCTTTCTGTCCCGGTCTATCCCCACTCCCAGCCTCTCCAGTCGGGATGTAGGTCATTCTTCCATATTTCCCCTCACATGGGGAACCGCCTCCCTGAACCTAAACTGAGTCAATACTTCTGTGTTCTCATCTCAAGACACATCATCTCTCTCTGGCTTTATGACTCTTTCTGAAACATGACACCATCCTAAGCTCTGAGCCTCCACATTTCCCTGATATTAACTCCTCAATCCTAAAATGTAATCACTAACTCTTTCCTTCTGTGTCATATCTACAGAGAGTACCTATATACTATCCACTTTTCTTGTATTGATGTATAAATTGCATTAAAATGTGAATGTTCAATGATAGGTTTTTATTAGTGGTGATACATAAAAATAAAATGTAATGTACTATACATGCTTTTAGGAGGATTGTTCTCTCGATAAGTGATGAGAATCCTCAAAGGAAGTTGTAGTACTGGTTATTTTGGTAGAATTACAATGGACAAAATTTGCAAGGCTGTCATTCTGTCATTCCTAAGTGGGAAACATATGGTTCTGAATAAGCTGAAATGAAGATGGGTGTGTGTGTGTGTGTTCATTCAACTGTTGTTGAGATGAAACCTGTGCACAATACTCAAAAGTTTAACTTCACATGGTACCAATATAAACATTTTCTTCAGTTTTAACCATCACAAGTCTGAATCTTAGAGTTTTTACTAAGATTCTGGTTTCAAACTAGCCTTAAAAGCTCTGAAGAAACTTGAGTGTCTCTAGGTTTGTGTCAAAGCTATGGAAGACTGAACACATTGGATAGCTTGAACATTAAAACAAATTGGCCCTGGTTCACTTAAAATACATGTATGTGAACATAATAAAAATCTATCTACAAACTAGGGCTGAGTATGGAGTTTGGCCATAGCCACAAACAGGTCAATTTTCAGTAGGTTTGGATTTCATGGAGAACATTTCCCATGTCTCTAGTTTGAATGTTTTTCCATTTCCCCTCTCTGAATCCTGGGTCTGAGCCATAGCATGTGAAATATCAGGACAGAAGATCCTTAAATGTCATACTTCCAATACAGAAATCAAGTTGAATAATTTTAAGTGGAAACATATTTTGAAAAACAAAATTAACTACATCAACACTGACAAGGTAAAACAGACCTGTTTTATGTTATCTAATATGCCTATAGAAATTGAGCAGAACCTGATGACCAATAGATATCGTGGGTGGGTGGTTTTTCAACCCAACTCATTATTTACCATATGCTGTCCCTCATGTTTGGCTTTTTAGTGGAAGCACCATTTCTTGAATCTATATCTGTCCCTAGACTGAAGAATGTACCTATTGATACATATTATATGCCTCCTATTCCCTGTGCTATGCAGCATAAGGAGGGCACAATGACTCCTTCAGTCTTGTCTGGATGTAACTCCATTGATTTTAACAGGGGTATACTGAAGTAGTGCAGTGGTGACTCTGGTCCTGAAAATTTAACCAGTGAAAATTGAGCAGCAGTAAGACCCATATGCTTTTAAAGGATCCAAGTTGCTGTAAAATGATCTTATGAGGTGATAAAAAAAAGTCACATACCATGCCCCCCCCAAAAGACATTTAGAAGATCAAAATATTAACATACATTTATTCAAAAGCACTATGTTGTTGATAACCACTAGCACTCTGGTCTCATTTTCATGATCTATTTAGCTACCTTTGCATGTACAAAGGTTAAATATAAAAACCTAATATAAATCTATGACCTAAAGGTCATTAACATTTGAAAGTGCACAAATCTCCTAGGGCTACTTCAGCAAACCTAGGGGTTAAGTTTAGAGTGAAAATAGATCACATTTCATTTGTCAGTTCTCTTGTTTGCCACTATTTTTTTGCTGCTGTGGTAATGCGGTAAATATGGCTGCTGCTACTTTGTTGAAAGAAGATCTTTATAAATTCCAGTTGTCAACATGAAATCAATTCTGCTATGGGCAAAAGAGTGTTTCATCATTCCAATATTTGCACTCAGCTAAACCATATCCACAGGCTGTGTGTGTCTTCATTTATTTATTTATTTGGGACTCGGAATACAACACATTTTCAGCACCAGAGATCTGTGGCAAAATTGCATAAAGGCTATGGAGTGGACTTTTTTTTTAAAAAAAGGAAATAGGTCCTTTGATTTCAATAAGAGAACAATGCCTATAACTTGATGTACAGTAAATTCTAACTGAGCCATACTTCATAGTTAAAGCCCAAATGATACACCATTTAATTAAAGATGAAAATTGGAAAGAGAAATAATGAGTACATATCTTGGCATTTCGTAATGATTTTCTGTGTCTTAAACCTATCGTAAATAAGCCAAACACTCGTAACATAGGGAAAAAAACCTCAGTTTGCAATTTCTTTTTCTATAGTCTTTCTTCTTCCAGTGAAAGTGTCTATAAAATTTTTAAAGGAAAGTAGGTTGCTAAAATGTACTTAATTTGCCATGATAGATTGAGTCCATGCTTCAGTGACTGTAATTGAATCTGTGACCTATTTCTTTAGTAAAGTAGAAATAGTCTCTTGGGTTTTTTGTCAGTACCATCTTTTAATGAAATTCAAAAAGACTGTCAAAATGTCTACATTTATTCCACCAGTTGTTAATGTTATTACTTTACGATTTGTTACTTTTTAATTAATCTTAATAAATGTGTATACAGTCTACCTGGCAGTTGGAAGGGCTAGACATCCATTCATCACTGTCACACTGTAAAGTAAAATTAACAGGATAGAAAGGGTATAAAAGCTATAGAATATCTAGATACATATTGGTTCTACTTCAACTTACTTTATGTCTCTCATTTACAGGATCTGTATACTACTGCAGCACCATTTTTATAGCTGAAGTTAAGGAGCTGTAATTATTTTAATCATAACCCCTGACTATTTCCAAGGCTTTGCTGTTCAGTCTTGAAAATTGGCCTTGGGATGAAACTTGGCCAGGCGGATTCTTAGCTTAGGAAAAAAAATTATTTTTTTAATTTACCAGATCTGAAAGAAAGTATGTTCACTGCCTTTGAGCTTTCTAAAGCCCCAGTCTTTAGGTCTGGCCAGTTCTGCATGGCACGTGTGGCCCATGAAGGATAGGTTTGTCAATGAGCATAAGTTAGAGCAGCCATGAGGCTCCTCTAATATAAAGCCAGCTACAACAGCCCCTACCCCCACCTCACCTGTTATTCTGGCTGCTGGGGATTACCCAACATGCCCTAACATGCCCCCTATACTGGTGCTGCAACCAGCTTAGCCAAGGGCTGGCCCCTATCCCAAAGGAATTTTCAGAAGAGATTCTGTCCCTAGTGGTATAACAATAAGAAAAATGGCATTATTAACAACATACTATGTTAGAAAATAGGGGTCATGAGCACTCAAAGGAACATTGAGTGGATGGGAGTTGCATGCACACAGGCTTGCAGGATCAGGTTCTCAATGTCTTTCTTTAACTATTTTGGTGAATGTGCCCAGCTGTGAAAACCAATATTGACAGCTGCTAAGCAGTGGAGGGGAGCTTGCACATTACTTCCATACGCACTGTATCAGACTGAGGCAGAGAAAGTTTTAGATGAAACACATTTATTTATAATCCAGACAACATCCCCCTCTCCTACTCAAAGAGTTTTAAGAAATACAAAAGTCATAGTTTTGCCCTAAACCAGTTGATTGAGTTTTTATTTTATGAAGTTGTATAAAAAATTTTAAAACCCCACCAATTATTGATTTTATTTTTAAAATCCAGCATCTCAATTAACACTGCTTGGCCTCCCTTGTAAGTAGCACCAATAGACAGGACAAAGAATAAATCAGCTCTAGAGACAGAGGACTCAGGCTCTACAGAGTGCCCAGTCACTGCAGGTTGGAGCAAAGAAACCGTTTGAGAGTCTGATTTTGGCTTATACTCATGGCTGCCCTAAATTATGTCCCAGCTGCCCCCAAGGGGTCGTCATACAGCCAGGAATTTTCAAAGCACAATATGCTGTAGCTTGCCTCTAGACTGCAGGTAAGCACAGGGCTGGCTGTGATAGCTCTAAACCACATGATGTTCCCTCTACATTTGTGGTATCTCCTATAGGCTGTATAAACTGGCTATTTAATCCCTTTTGTGCCACTATAGCCATGCAAAGGAGACATAGCAAGACTCAGGCCCTGACTACACTACCAGGGTAAGCGGACCTAAATTAAACTACTCCAGCTATGTGACTATGTCGATGTAGTTGAGGTTGACTTACTGAGGTGCCTACACCACACTGTGTCGACAGGAGAGGCTCTCCTGTCAACTTACCTTAATCGTCTCATTCCGGTGGAGTAGCAAAGTTGACTGGAGAGCACTCTGTGCTCGATTTAGTGGGTCTTCACTAGACCTGCTAAACCGACCCCCACTGCATCGATCACAGCAGCGTTGATCCCCGGTAAATGTAGTCATGATCTCAGGATTGAACCCAAAATTATTTCTCACCACTAGAGGTCGTCCCTCTAGGTTCTCTTTTAAGCACTTCAGCACTTATAAAGTTTGTGAATACCACCAATCTTGGAGGAGTTGCAAGTGTGTTGGAGGATAGGATTAAAATTCAAAATGATCTAGACAAACTGGAGAAATCTTCTGAAGTAAATAGGATGAAATTCAGTAAGGATAAATGCAAAGTACTCTAGGAAGGACCAATCAATTGCACACATACAAAATGGGAAATGACTGCCGAGGAAGGAGTACTGCAGAAAGGGATCTGGAGGTCATAGTGGATCACAAGCTAAATATGGATCAACAGTATAACACTGCTGCAAAAAAAGCACACATAATTTTGGGATGTATTAGCAGGAGTGTTGTAAGACATGAGAAGTAATTCTTCCACCCTACTCCGCGCTGATTAGGCCTCAACTGGAGTGTTGTGTCCAGTTCTGTAAGCCACATTTCAGGATAGATGTGGACAAATTGCAGAGAGCCCAGAGAAGAGCAACAAAAATTATTAAAGGCCTAGAAAAAATGACCTATGAGGGAAGATTGAAAAAACTGGGTTTGTTTAGTCTGGAGAAGAGAAAACAGAGGGGACATGAGAACAGTTTTCAAGTACCTAAAAGGTTGGTACAAGGAGGAAGAAAAATTGCTCTCAACCTCAGAGGATAGGACAACAAGCAATGGGCTTAAATTGTAGCAAAGGCAGTTTAGGTTGGACATTAGGAAAAACTTTGTAACTGTCAGGGTAGTTAAACACTGGAATAAATTGCCTAAGGAGGTTGTAGAATCTCCATCATTGGAGATTTTTAAGAGCAGGTTAGACAAATACTTGTCAGGGATGGTCTAGATAATACTTAGTCCTGCCATGAGTGCAGGGGACTGGATTAGATGACCTTCGAGGTCCCTTCCAGTCCTATGATTCTATGATACCCTGAAGGAGCTGGGTTAGCCACTATCCATGATGTATCCTGATCTCCTGGAAAAACAGAGAATGGCAGACTCCATTTCCACTAAGCCCAAAGTTTTAATGAGCATTAACACACACAAAATCCTCTTTTCAAAGTGACCGGTTCACTTCTTACTTCTGCTGTTTTGAAAGAAAAATGAATGTTCTTTTAAAAATGAGTCACAATATCAAAAGTATGGTACATTTTCTCAGTGAAAATATCATCGATAAAGATATTCAGCATATGGACTCACTAACCTGATGGACTATAATGGCTTGAAAGCAGCCATTATGTCCTATTAGGATACGCAAACAAAAAGAGTCCCTGAGCACACCTTGATATGCTTCAGAGCCATTACCCTCCAGAATGGCCAAAAAATCTACATTTTAATAACTCCCTAGTTGTTATATTTTTACCTGTTCTATTGTATATTATCCACTTCAACTTTCTAAGGGCTATCGATTAAACGAGCAATAAGGAAGTTTTTAAGATGTGAATACTAAAATAAATTCCACTGTCAAAATTTGAATTTAAAGGTCTGATTTTAACCAAAAAAGTCAGGAAATATTCAGGGCCAGTTTTTGAAACGGACCCTATTTAGCGAGTGCAGTTTTTCATCCACAATCAATGGTGGTCCAAAAGTATATGCCTCATTACCTGCCATGTAGGTGCAATCAAGTAGTTAGACAGTCCTCTTATTTGCAACTGCCACCATGCCTGCAACTTTGCACCAGCAATATACGCATGAAATTACAATCTATTTTTGAAAATGTTTTTCCTTAGATATTTTGAACATGCCTAGCTGACATGCTGATACCAGTTAACACTGTGTTGAAAGGAAAAGGGGGGTGGGGGCACTGAGCAAAAATAGTGGGTGTCAATTGAGGCCAAAAGTTCACCTGGAATTTCAGCCTGATTAACTCTACATACCTTTCCTTTTATTAATTTAACCAAGGTTCTTAAAAGTTTTAGTGTTAACAGAAATCTGGGAATGCAAAATTTTGCACATTCTAAAACTCAAGGGTCTAGATCCTCATCAGTCAGTCTCAATGGGAGTTCTCCCACTGACTTCAGTGGGAGCAGATGTGGTCCCCAAATTTACAACATGCAAATTGAGTAGAAGAGGGTGTTCAATTTTTAAGCTCTCTGACTCTGCTACTTTGCCAAGCCAGCTCGTTTTATTAATGCCAAATATCTCTGACTCTTGCGACGTTCCTACACAGTCTTTCACTTCTGCAGGATCTGAGATTCAAGCCCTGATCCATACTCAAGGTGCTAATTCTGAGAAGTTAAGGCCTGGATTCTGATCTTGTGGCATTTTAGTCAGTGGGAGTGTAACTGTGAAAGTATAACCAACCTTCTGTTATTAGGAAGATTTGTTTAAGTGGAGTCCAACAAACAGGTTGCTCGGTGTTTTAAATGCACAAAGTGGGATGCTGATTTGCATTACAGTGCCCAGAATGCTATTCCAGGCCCCTTCACTTAATCCAGCCCTAAAATAATTTTCAAGAACATGCAAAGTCGGCTTTATAATGGAAAACTGTAGACACTTTTATTGCATTTGGACAAGTACTTGGAAGTCTATGTGTAAAATAAGGCCCAAACCAGCACAGCTTTTCAGCGTACATTTAAACACTTTGAGCAGACTCATAACAATTTTAAAAATACTGATGTTGTCTGAATGAATGTTTTCAAGAAGACCTGAAATATCATCCCCATATTCTTTAGAGCCAGACACACTGATTTCTTCCCAAAAGACATAGGGAAGATTAAAAGGAAATATTCAGACTGTATATTTTTTTTAACAATAAGTTACAAAGTTCATGTCTGACAGTGTCCAACATAGAATCATAGACTATTAGGGTTGGAAGAGACCTCAGGAGGTCCAATCCCCTGCTCAAAGCAGGACCAACACCAACTAAATCATCCCAGCCAAGGCTTTGTCAAGCCAGGCCTTAAAAACCTCTAAGGATGGAGATTCTATCACCTCCCTAGGTAACCCATTCCAGTGCTTCAGCACCCTCCTAGTGAAATAGTGTTTCCTAATATCCAGCCTAGACCTCCCCCACTGCAACTTGAGACCACTGCTCCTTGTTCTGTCATCTGCCACAACTGAGAACAGCCTAGCTCCATCCTCTTTGGAACCCCCTTCAGGTAGTTGAAGGCTGCTATCAAATCCCCCCTCACTCTTCTCTTCTGCAGATTAAATAAGTCCCGTTCCCTCAGCCTCTCCTCATAAGTCATGTGCCCCAACCCCCTAATCATGTGCCCCAACCCCCTAATTTGTTGCCCTCCACTGGACTCTTTCCAATTTGTCCACATCCCTTCTGTAGTGGGGGGACCAAAACTGGACACAATACTCCAGGTGTGGCCTCACCAGTGCTGAATAGAGGGGAATAATCACTTCCCTCAATCTGCTGGCAATGGTCCTACTACTACAGCCCACCATGCCACTGGCCTTCTTGGCAACGAGGGCACACTGCTGACTTATATCCAGCTTCTTGTCCACTGTAATCCCCAGGTCCTTTTCTACAGAACTGCTGCTTATCCAGTTGGTCCCCAGCCTGTAGAGGTGCATAGGATTCTTCCTTCCTAAGTTCCGGACTCTGCACTTGTCCTTGTTGAACCTCATCAGATTTCTTTTGGCCCAATCCTCCAATTTGTCTAGGTCACTCTGGACCCTGTCCCTACCTCTCCCCTCAGTTTAGTGTCATCAGCAAACTTGCTGAGGGTGCAATTAATCTCATCATCCAGATCATTGATAAAGATGTTGAACAAAACAAACCCCAGGACTAACCCCTAGGGCACTCCGCTTGGTACCAGCTGCCAACTAGACATCGAGCCGTTGATCACTACCCATTGGGCCCGACAATCTAGCCAGCTTTCTATTCACCTTATACTCCATTCATCCAATCCATACTTTTTTAACTTGCTGGCAAGAATACTGTGGGAGACCGTATCAAAAGCTTTGCTAAAGTCAAGATATATCACATCCACTGATTTCCCCATATCCACAGCCAGTTATCTCATCATAGAAGGCACTCAGGTTGGTCAAGCTTGCCCTTGGTGAATCCATGTTGACTGTTCCTGATCACCTTCCTCTCCTCCAAGTGCTTCAAAATGGATTCCTTGAGGACCTGCTCCATGACTTTGCCAGGGACTGAAGTGAGGCTGACCAGTCTGTAGTTCTCCAGATTCTCTCCCCCCCACACCACTTTTTAAAATATTGGCACTATATTTGTCTTTTTCTAATCATCTGGGACCTCCCATGAGAGCCACAAATTTTCAGTTTTCAACAGATACGAGTCAACATTTTGTCTAATACCATATTAATGGGAAATGTGCCACTAAGGCAGTTATGAACACTGCTAATGAACAAGACACACTGTGATTCGGTTTGGCTTATTTAGAGTGTGGGTTAAAAGACTGGCCACATTCTCACCTACATATCAAAGCAGCTACTCCAGTTTACACCAGCTGAGGATATGGCTCATATGTTTAAAAAAAATAAAATAAAATACATTTAGCGAGATAATTGTAGAGATTATAGAGACCCAGCACACCGTGACTATGGGGAATGCAAGACTGACGATTTCCTGTTTATACAAACTCTTATCTCCACACTGTACACCCCTTAAGAGTCACTCTACACATTCATGACTCACACCACATTCCCCTTTCTGCAAAGGGAAAGGTGATAAAACCAGAGGTGAAAGAAAGCCGGTAAGCCCCGGTACAGTGTACCGGCAAGAGCTGGCAAGAGCATACCGGGACCGGGTTTCCCAGATGGCAATTTAAAGCCCTCGGGTAGCTGCGGCAGGGCTCCGGCGGTGACTTAAAGGGCCCCGGAGCTCCAGCTCTTGCTACCGCCCTGGCCCTTTAAATCCCTGCTGGAACCCTGCTGCCCAAGCCCTAGGGTAGTGGTGGCGGGGCTCCGGAGGAGATTTAAAGGGCCGGGGCAGTAGCGGCTGCTGCAGCCCCAAGTCCTTTAAATCTCTGCCTGAGCCCTGCTGCCCGAGCCCTGGGGTAGCGGCAGCGGGGCTCTGGCAGGGATTTAAAGGGCCGGGGCAGTAGCGGTGGCTGGAGCCCCAGGGCCCTTTAAATCTCCGACGGAGCCCGGCTGTCACTACCCCAGGGCTCGGGCAGCAGGGCTCAGGTGGGGATTTAAAGGCCTGGGGCTCCGGCAGCCGCTACCACAGCAGAGCCCCAGGCCCTTTAAAGCTCTGCTAGAGCCCAGAGCCCCAGGGTAGCGGTGGCAGCCGGGAGCCCCCAGGGCTCCTCAGTGATTTAAAGGGCCATGGGCTCTGCTGCGGTCGTGGCAGCTGGAGCCCTGGGCCCTTTAAATCACCCCCGAGCCCTAGGGTTCCCAGCCGGCTCTGCAGCTGGTAGCTCAGGGGTGATTTAAAGGGCCCCGGGCTCCCAGCCACCACTACCGCAGCTGGAGCCCTGGCCCTTTAAATCAAGATGTAAAGGGTCTGGGGATTTATGGCCCCGCCTCTTCCGGTTGAGGCCACGCCCCCTGCTCAGGACTCCGGCGTATTGGTAAATCCTCTAATTTACTTTCACCCCTGGATAAAAGCTTTATCTTAACTTTACCTTAAATATATGACAGAACTGAAATATCAACATAAAACAAGAATAAACATCTCTTTGAACGGCAGGGTTGATTACCTGAATCTTCAGCCTTGTGTCAGTATTTTATTTATTCTGCCTTTTTAGGTCATTCAGCTACTAATCCTCTGACTTTTGCTAATTCTCGAGATCTTATGTAACCCTCCGGGAGTGCAGAGGGCTATCTCTGACCGGCACAGCTGCAGGAGCAGCACCTGGGACTTGGACTCTTCCGAGGCACGCCGGCAGCTCTTTTTTTTCCTGCTTCCCGAGAGCTGGCCCTGGGGGTATGCGATCCAAAAAGTTTGGGGACCCCTGGACTACGGAAGAAGGAAGAGAATATATATAAAAAAATTTTCAGAAAAGGGACTTTGACAGGTGCCATAGAGCACTGAATACAGGATTCAGTTTGGGTGAAAGATTCTAAAGGAAAAGGCACAGTGCGGGTCCATGTTTTTGAAAAAAATCATTTTCAGTTTGATTTAAAATGAACTTTTTCATGCATTTTTGGAAAGGCCAATGAACCGAAATAGTAGTAGTGATGCAGCTCTGCTTATCGGTCTGCTTTTCATCATTCATGGGCATACCATCTCCCAGAAGTCAAGAACACTGATCCTCGGGTGTCATTCCTAAAACTACCACTGCATAGGGGTGTCATTGAGAGGGATTATGTTTAAATGTAGCAGACTCCCCTTGACACCAAAATAGGAGTGAGAGAAATCAGTCAGAAATTATGGACTAATTATGAATATTACTCTGATTCTAGGGTAACATGACTGCAAATCCAAACACAAACAACTTCAACACATATTTTGTAAGGGCTTTTTAATATTTTTTTCCCAACATAACAGAGTCTGGTAACCAAAGTGAAACAAACCCAAGCTTTCAGTTGATATATGAAAGAGTAATTCTCATCACAGAAAATATATGTTCGTTCATGGACTGGAAAAGGACATCTTTTACAACAGGTAGCCAGTAAGAGAGATTAGATTTTGTGTGATTTCTCTAACAAAATATAGCTCAAGACTGTGTGTTCCTCAGTGCATACAAAGCACATCCTCTAAATTAACTCTTGGAAAGTCCAAAGAAGGTATGTAAATGAACAGAATTCAATTTCTTATGGAACATATGTGATGACCATGGTTTCAAAGTACTGAGCTAAATGTTAGCAGTGCAATAATTACAGTACGTTTAAAAATGGAATAGCTTTTATGGGCCTGACTCAAGAAATCAGGCTACATTCACCTGTGAATGTACAATTGTACATTCATTTTGTGTAAACACATTTGTTTATATATACTGTATGTACAAATTTACATCACACATATGAAGAACGAGCCATGTTCATTGCTGTCCAGCCACTTCTATCCCCAATTCCTAATGTGAGCATGCAAAGCATCCATGTAATCTAAAACACGCAGCCTAATTTCTAATAAGCAGGCCCTATGTGCTCAGCAGCAGTTCACAGGCAGCCTTGGAATAAGCTAATTTGAGGCACAAATCTGTAAATGGAGTAACTTGGGAATTACATTGAAAGTAGAATCTGGTCCTTAGTATAGGAAAGGGAATGTTAGCCAGGACAATGGAGTTTAATGGTTTCCTTTTTTGAAAAATATAAAAGAATCTTTAGTTTTCACCTAGATGTCCACTAGGAGGAACTGGAATCAGATTAATGTTTAATCTAAAAGAACCAATCCCCTTACATTAAATAGTATGATTGTTCCACAAGGAAATGGCTTTGTTTGGGTTTCACTTATTCTTTTCCTGGCTGTGTTCTATAAAATATCTATTAATAAGTGGTCAAATCATATCAAGTGTCTGCATTAAGTCCTAAGTAGGCCCGAAGTGCGAAGACATAGACATTTAACAACTGAGATTTCATCATGTCTTTGTAACTCGAGAAGGCAATCAGATTACACTGAATTGAATTCCTCTCTTGAAATTAGCCTTAATACTTTATGGGAGGCAGCCAGTACATTTAGTCTTGGTAAAATGCAGTAATTAGTTTAGGAATTGCCATGGAAATATTGAGAGAAGCTACGCAAATTAATTAGCAAAACGAGTAGAGTTAAAAGGTCAATATTCTCAAAAATCTAAAAACAATAAATTTCATTCTTCAGTACAGCAGTGAGTTAGCTGAGTTTTTGTAATCAATTGTACAATAACTTTAGATTTACCAAACAAACCATAGACAGCAAGACAGATGTGAAAGAATACTGACGTGAACAAAAGTACCTACATTAATCAACCAGGAATGCTAATGTACAATATATCATCAAAAAAGCCAAAAGTTAGTTTCATTTGCATTGGACAACAGGAAATTTGTCCAATGCATCCCTAATTAAAGAAATCTTTATGTGAAAATAATCTGTATCCAGGACTGAACATACTATAATGAACATGCAGGGCATGCAATTTACAGGGTATGATTCTAGGCACCTCTTTCTGATCAGAAAATATCTATGTGCACCTTCATATCTGGAATGTGGGTGGGATCTTCTTACAGACAAGAAAATTAGTGTCTTTCCACTCGCATTCTTCCTCTGCTGACGTATAAACAACTATACAGTGTTTTCTCACATCTTGAAATACCATGTCATTTGTCACAAGTATAATAATAAAAACAAATACTAAATTAATTTTCACCAAGCACTGTCACATGAAACCAAGCAAGTGCAAATGGATGAAATACGAACAACACTGGTAAATTGCTAAGAGTGGTTTCATTTGTATTGGGTCCTCAAAAAATCTGATATTCCTTTTAAAGATGAGCAAAAACTACAATTTCATATTAGCATTATTATTTATTATTGTAACGATCAGCATAGATAGCTGGAGTTGTGATTTGCAGTGTTCCAGTAAATCCCTGTGATTTCTATAAGCGATTATTATGTGTATTGCAGTAGAGCCTAGAGGCCACAGCCATGGATCAGGATCCCATATGTTAGGCACTGTACAAATACAGAAAAGTTATCAAAGAGGTTATCTGAACCAAACTGAATTTCAGAGGGTGAGTGAAATCCCAGGGCCCAAAAGTCCTGACCGCTGTGTGGTTTTGGTTCCAGATTAGATCCAAAACCATAAGGCATCTAAATCTCATTTTTTTCCCAGTTCAGGTGAGGCAGAAATCTCGTCTGATCATCTTAAAGGCAAACTATTACAAAGTGCATCTTTTAAAATTTCAGTCCCGTTGACGCCAAAACCAAGCCACCCATAACCTAGTCCTGATTTTGCTTCAAAGCCAAACCTAATCTCAGGTTCAGATCTGAATGCGCTTTCTTGGCTCAGCTCTATTCTTTTAGCAGCTCAAGGTAGGACAAACAATAGTGCAGGAAAGCGAATTTCCACAACTGTAGTCCTTATTATGATTTATTTGGTTACCTTTGCTAATTCTTCCCATGTACTTAGAAATTTTTACAAAATGCCCCTTAAATGATCTTTTGCATAGAAAATGTATTTTTCTACCATGCACTACACGTGATGAAACTGTTTCTATTTAGATAAGACACTAATGTAATTATAGACAGTATTTTGACAAGATAACAATATGCCAGTGAAAGATAAATGTCAAAGCCAAACCAAGACATTTATTTTTAAAGCGACAGACCATAACATGTAATTCCACTTACATTACTATTGAAATAGATTGTTTCCTTCCCCAAAAAAAATAATTAATTACAGCAACCCAGACGACTAACATTAACATATAATGATTCATACCTCATAGTATTCTGTAGGCAACTAATTTAAAATGTTCTTTTTAAAAAATTAAGCTGGGCACATTAATTTGATCCAAGGTCAATTTTATTGAGATAAAAATCAAAGTGTGGGAGAGTAAACTAACAAATCAGATAGTTATTTACTCTGATAGACACTGATGTAATATAATGACAGTTGCGCATTCTGTCATTATTGAAATACTGTATTCTGACCTGCTTAGGGTATTGACTTTTTCTGTGCTTTGTGTCTGGTCTAACTGCAAATTATCTTATAGAGGTATAATTTTTTCTCTACTTTTATTGATTCGCAAGCAGCTGCATATTAAAATGAGTATTCAATGCCAAATACAGAATGAAAAAATACATTTAACCTGCTCTTTTGAGGTATATACAAAATGATGGATTCTGATTTCTTTCATCCTTACATCTCTCTGTAAGTGTGGGCTATCCTGGCATGCTCTCTGGGGGCCAGATGTGGCAGTGCAGGTGAGCCTCAATCTACTTTCCCTGATTGCTCATCAATACATTTGTTTTAACATTGTGGTTCTCAACCTATTTACCATTGTGGGTGACAAGCAGGTGGAGGATTGAGAACCACTGCCTTAACGTATCGGGGCAAGGAGGAGTCGACCCAATAGAGCATGTCCTCTGCTTAAAGGTTTCAGGGAAGGAGCAATTATAGCAAACCATTTCTGAAGCCTTCATTCAGGGCCTTGGTTCAGAGCTCACACACTTGCACTCCTCAAACAAAGTCTCTGAGCCTGGTCAGATTAGTCTTCTGGAGCCAAAAAGAGAGATCACCATCTCTTGTAATATGGATGGCTTCCTGTCCTCTCTCCTAGGCCTCTCTGGCTTGCCAGGCCTTTCTGCCATACCTGCTCTACCCATTCAGCTTCCTGTTCCTATTTAAACGGCCCATCTCCAGGATGAGCATGCCCTCCTTGATTACCATCAGGCTATCCTGCCATAGGTTCCAGCCTGCCTCTTACAGGAATAGGGCATTCCTTCACACTGTCCCATTCAACTTCAGTGGAGTTACTCTTGAGTTGCAAAAGAGCAGAATCAGGCCCCCAGTGTGAAGCACATTGTGCCATAAAAATCACATGGGACCATATCCAGTGTCTTATCTCAATACTATATTGTTGAACAATAAAGGCTGGCATTTTTCAAAGGAGCCTGGGGAAGTCAGACGCCCAAATCCCACTAAAAGATTAGTATTTTGATGAGCTTCAAAACTTGGTATTGATACTATTTGTGGGACACATCTAGATGTAAACCCAGCTGTCCTTAGTGCTATGAATCCAATTGTACGACACTCGTAAGGGAGAAGCAAATATTTGTAAGGGAGAGAAATACAGTTAAGGAGTTTTAGAAACCTCAAAAAATTATTTCAAAGAGGTTGGGTTTTTACTGACATAGTATCAAGATTTGAAGCTGGAATTTTCAAATTTAGTAGAAGTTGAACACCTAATTCCCTTAGTCCCCTTTGAAACTCCCAGCCTTAAGGTTGACAAACCTACTGGAATAGAAAGAAACATTATAGAATTGGAAAGAAGGTGGAAAGGAGGCATTTCCAACCCTGATAGCCCCCATATATTGGATCTGTCACTAGCTCAGATCTAAATATTGCATTTCCTGTATACTATGCCATTCTAAATTTGTGAGGAAATTCCATATTTGGGGAATAAGAAGGAAATATTCTGGTGACCATTTGTTTATCAATTGCTTAGAGGTTTGGTATCTTAGAAATAGCCATGGAGAAGATGGATTAATGGATAGAATGACTGAGTTGCAGCATAGCTACACGGCTCTGAAAGTTATCACACAGTGCCATAATTTATCACATGGATATCACCACCACGTGTATATTACAGATACACAGCCACTTACATATAGATTAAGGTTGGTTTTCAGCTACTGATAGGACAACAGCATATTTTAGAATAAATGTTTCTTTAATAAAGTTCATTAATTATTTCTCATACTTCCATCTGAAGTAGCTAAGTATTTATATTCCCTATTTTACAGGTGTGGAAACTGAAACAGAGAGGCTAAAGCCAAAAGTTTCAAACTTGGGTGCCTAAAATTAGGCAACAAAATCTATACTAGGTATGCCTGATCTTCAGAGATACTCAGCACCCACAATATAGTATGATATCAGTGGAATCTCTGCTCGTGTTCAGTACTTCTGAAAAATCAAGCTACTTATTTAGGTACCTAAGTTAGGGTTTGGGAGCCCAACCTTAGGAAAATTTTGACCAAGACTTGACCAAGGCTACACAGTAAGTCAGCAGGGGAGCCAGGACAAGAATTAATTCTCAGACTTGTGGTCAGATTATTTATGCATCATTGCTTCCCTAATCACCAAAAGTTTCCATATGTGGACCCCAACCTGCAAGCAGTCCATGAGCAGTAGTCTTGGTTGAAGTAGATCAGACTTCATTGCACAAAGGTGATGCAGTATCGGGTCCCATTTGGCCCACTGGCTCAGAGAACAAAATATCTAAAATTGCTAATAGACTCATTGAGGGTTTGGTGCCTCAGTGTCTGGGCTGCAAAGAGCTATAATGGTGCCTTTGTGAAAGAGCATATTTGTTTTGCTATCTTATGCTAAAATTAAACATTATTCAAAGGATGCCTGATAATTAAACCGTTTTAAAGGGTTACATAAACATGTTGTACAGGTGTGGGGTTTTTTTTTAACTTTAAAACCTAATGTTTGTATTTCTGAATAGTAAAATCGATGAAATACCAAGATGTGGTTCTGTCCATATGAAGTGCCTCCACCAGCCATGTTTATTAGTTTTATAATGTATGTGTATATTATTAATTCTCCTACAAAAAAGGTTGACTCTTTATGCATCATCAGTTCCCACTGGATTTAAATTTACTTTTTGTAAAGCACTGATACTGATAAAATACACTAAATGTACAGGTTTCAGAGCAGCAGCCGTGTTAGTCTGTATTCGCAAAAAGAAAAGGAGGACTTGTGGCACCTTAGAGACTAACCAATTTATTTGAGCATAAGCTTTCGTGAGCTACATCGGATGCCACAAGTCCTCCTTTTCTTTTTACTAAACGTACAGAATATTAAGCAAATGTTTATATTAAAAAAGGGCTTTCAGGTGCAAATTTGCTCAGCTAAGCACAACTCCCATAGCATATTGCAGAATATTAATGCTCTGTAGATCACAAGAAGGCAACGCCTATTCCTATGTTGAAGCCAGAGGTGGGATAAAAGATAGCATCCAGGTAACAGGCCTCAACAAAAGCAATGTGCAAACACATGGATCATAATACTACTGAGATGTAAATTAGGTTAGAAATATATAGAAACAAAACTGCTGTAAATCAGGAGTGTCTTGAAAAACGGGGATGACAGCATGTTTAGCATGAGCAGTTTCTGCTGACTGGGAGTGCCCAACAGATTTTGCATAAAAAGACTAACCAGGTCTGTACTAGAGAATGCATGAATATGGAAAATACTTGTAGGGTAATTTGTACTAGAGATGGATTCAAGACAGAATGCCAGAGCTGAATTCCCTTGGACATTCGGGATGTTGGGATCAGGATCCCAACATCCCAATTTCGGCTTGAATCTGATCTATACAATTACACTGAAAGAGCTGAAATATACAAGAGACTAAATTAGCTTTCAACGCAGAGGGTACAAGAAACTATACTTTACAGTACACTCATGCAGTGATGCTACAAAGAGGCACTCGAATACACACATTTCAGGAAGTTCTCACTGACTTTAGCAGCAGAAGAGAAAGGAGATACATAGAACAATGCTTACCACAAGATTGAAAACCCAAGATTAATATTTCTGTGACATTATGAGATTAATATCTGTGGTTATTCTCTATGGGCTAGATTGTGCCTAGTCCTTGTCTGGCTGTGCTTGGGGAGTGAAACTTGAGTAAGGGTCTGGCCATGTTGGTGGGGACCAAGGGCTGCTCTTTCTATTTTCTCACTGTGAGCAAGTGGGCAGCAATGGGATGGAGAAGGGTAAGAAGTGGGAGGAACTATGACTCTGCCTCCTCTACTCAAATGCTTTCATAGTTGTTTGGGTGTATGAGAGGGGGAATATGTAAAACAAAAATATGTAAAACAAATTACACACACACACACCTCCAGGGCAACAGGGAGACAGGGTAAGAATTGTGCCTCTCTGAGCCAGAGCTCCTTTTGGGGTGCCGCAGCTATATGCTGCTCCTCACACTGAGCTGAACCTAAAGGCTCAGTCTACACTAAGGGAGTTTTCAAACCTGATTCAGATCTTACTTACACTGGTTTAGTGCTGACTCATGCTCATGCAGATGTAAATGAGCTCAGAATCAGCCCCTTCATCTTCATCCTTGTAACAGGCAAGTCTCCAAAATTTCCTTTAAACCAAAAATTTGAATTGCTGTATTATGTAAATGTTATTGCTCCAGACAAAAGCTTGGTGTTGTCCCTGTAATTAACTGGCTGGTTAATTAGCCCTCTTTCTCTTTGCTCAGCAACCTACATTCATGGGCATGTACAGAAATACACTAATAAGCTTTACACAGTCTGTGCAGAATTGCCAGGAGATGGGCACCAGTGGAAAGTTAAGTACTATTTTGGTAGTTGGAAATCTATTAAAAATGTAAATGCATCTTTTCTCCAAGAAGTGGGAATTCAATAAAAATGTGAATTCTGCCATTTGGAGTGATGGATTTGGGGCACTCAAGAAGGATGACTGCATCATGCTGAGCTGTTAATATCTTTGCCAGTTCTAGAACTTTCCATGAGCAAGTGAAGATCCCTTTATTTGCTTTCCTAACAACCATCCCTTGAAAGATTCTCTCAGAATATAGAAAGCTTCTGTAGCGGAATAATTATTTCAACAGCTTGGACACTGATTTTTATGAAAAATGGAAGACCCAATGCCACAAACTATTGCAACAGAGTGTAACGTTTTACATCAGCTGAACACTCACAATAGTAAGCAGAGCTGGCTGAAAAATATAAAACTTGTACCTGAGGGCAGTATTTCGCCTTTTTCATTAATTTATTTACTTTTTCCTGAAATTCTAAGGTTGATTTTTTTTAAAAGCATGAATATGTAAATAACTCAAATCTGCTAACAAACATTTGAAAACTGCCTAATTTCTAGTAAAATGTAATAGTTCTTTTACAATCTTTTACCTTCTATTGTCTAAATACAGTACTATAAACATTCAGGGACTTGTTTTACAAAGGTCTACAATGCATCTTTGAATCTACCCAGAGATTACATAAGGCTACTGCACAAACTGCTGCTGTTTAGGGAAGTGTTTTATACTGAACCAGATTGTCCAGCTGTGGGAAAAGTATTAAGAACGGGAATCATGAAGGAATAATAGACTAAACTACGCAAATTGAAGCATACATTTTTACTGTCACTTGCATGGACTCAAATTTGTCAAAAGTAAATAAAATTCCTTCACATCAAAATTGTCACCTCAGGAATTATATCCTCCAGAGTAAACAACATATGTCTACGCCACTGAATAATTTAGTGTACGTGTACCGAATTTAAAAGCAAGGAGTTAAAGTAAATGACTTACTTCTATTTTGTGCAGTAGCCTAACTCCTATTTATTTATTTGCATAGTTGGTATGTTGCACAAATATCTGAAGGTCTAAAGATTCAAAATTCTAAGATCCCCAAGACAATGTGGGTGGATTTTTTTTTCATAAAATTGATGCAACTTAGTTAACTATTGAAAGAACAAAACATATTTTATTAATATATTGGTTTCAAAACTATGCATAAGAAATAAGAAAATTCAGCACTCATTTCAAAGATCACATGACCATGTGCTAAAGATTTCTTTTTTAAAGCTCTGGCTAATCAGCTTGAGGTATCAATGCAAGGATATGAATTTACGAACGCATTAGAATGAAATATAGAGAAGTTTGAGTTAGAAGATGTAAAAAAAAGAAAAAGCTAGTCCAAAGCAAATGATTTTTGCAGTTAATTAGAAACCCAGCTCAATTTCTTGTACAGGAGTTATATCACATAGGTAGTCTATATAAAACTCACACCATTATAAAGAATATGGGAGATGATAGCAAAAACATTGAATCACATGCTTTGGAATTGTGGCCTATTGAAAGTAATAGTTAGATAACAGAACATCAAATGCCAGAGCTGGTGACATCGCTAGACACAAATCTGAATGCTAAAGTGGCACATACTTCTTTCTTGCTATTGGTAGCTATATTACTCTATTACATTATACTCTAAATAAGGAATGGCATACTTAAAAGATTACAGGGATGATCTTTCGAAAAACTGGGTTATTACTTAGCATCATGTTGGAGAAACTGGTATCAGAAAGGAGACATTTCAGAAACACGTAGGAATTTGGACATCTCTTCTTTTATATGAATCCAACTACTATCACTATACACTATCTGTATGTAGCTAGAGGTGTACACTAAGGGACAAAAGAGTAGAAACAAGAAGCAAGGAAAGTCTGTTGTTTACCTGTTCATTTAATTAAACAGTTTCTCTAAGGTTCACCACTCTGTCTCTGTGGTAATTTGCCTTGCTTAAATGCATTAAACGTCAGTTAATATTTCTGAGGGATTTTGGTTACCCAAAATAAATCAATTTTAACATAAACATCAGTTTAAGCAACTATTATTGTCATTTTAAAGGTGCTTTTTGGTTCTTTTGAAGCATTCATCTACTGTGAAATTCTAATCATGTTAAGAGAACATCTGTGTTTTTTAAATGTACTGTACAGAACTGCTTTGCACAGTTAGCTATAACTTTATTATAGAGGGAGCACTACTGCTGTCAGCATCTATGGGAAAATATTACACAGAGTCCTACCAAGTGTGAAAATTAACCTGCAACTACTTTCAAGTTCAGGGGGTGCCCTTTTAGGTGGTCCTGCCCCCTTGATAGCAGCTGTAGAAAGCTTATTTAGTTCACAAAGGCAACTACTTTCCCATACCTTGACCCACTTAATTGCCATCTATGGCTATTGGGCTGATCAAAAAAACATCAGGAGAAGTGACCAAGCACCTTCAGCGAATCCTTCCAATGTCTAAATATAGAAGGCAGGTAGTTTCCTGGCTGGTTGCCAGTTAAATTGAGATAATTTTAAACAGGAAAAAGCCTAAAACAGACTCCCTCTTAGAAAGATCAGTTATTCCCCAGGGAAACAAATAGGCATTGTGCGGCTGTAATGATGGTTACTCCCTTCCTCACACTTACCCTGACAATAGCATTAATCAACGGTCAGGAGAAGAAAGTATTACTGTCAGGTAGCCATCTGCCATGTTCACAAGATATGGTGGGAACAGCCCATAGCCTACCAGAGTCTGATGTCCCCACTATAGCAATTAGCAGTACTGATCAATTACAGTATATAATATCTGAATTGAAGAGAGTCAGTATAACAAATGAAATACAAATGTTGGTCTTCTTTATGATTATCCACAGCCCTGCTTTTTGTACAACTATCTCATGTAAAAAGAGTTATGGATAATTTGGGGGCAAGGGATCTCAATGGAGATACTCAAAATTTACACTGGTATAACTAGTATCAGACTCGAGCAGGACATTTCAACACTTTTGCATGGCTTTTGTTATATAGTTAGTTTCTTCCTTTAGGGCCTGCTCCCTTTAAATTTGGTGGTTCACCAGGCATGTATTGATTTTAACAATGCAGGTGTTGCAGTTAGAGTATTTTATGCAGTAGTATTTTAGAAATTCCCTCCTTACAAATAAGTATGTCACCCTCAGGTACATGTTGAACCTCAAGTCGTCCTAAACTTGCAAAGCTAAATCCTTGCGACATGTTACAGCACGTATCCTTCTTCATCCCACGATGAGCAGCAGCAGAACGATAACATGTTCAAACCTTTTTTCCCCAATGCTTTCCCATTCACTATTTCCTATTACCAGTGACTAGATACTTCCTAATTGCTGCTTTCAATTCATAGTAATTAATTGTAGCTAGATTTCTTTTCTTCTCTTGAAATACAGAATATCACAATGGGCTCAAATAGAACACTGTAAAAGCAATCTAAATTACTGCTAAATAATCATATTCACTGGTTTTTATCTTGGCTTTACATGCCTTTCATCTGCTAAAAAAACATTAAAACTCATTTAATATGCTTTTAAAAATTGAATAAGCCAGTATAAAAGGAGCATATTAATGGCTGTTCACATAACTTTTTATAATTTCAGTCAGGTTTATTATTTGGTATACTGTAAATCAAATTAAGTACAAATATTAGTACTGACAATGTGTGTATAATTAGTTTCTAATCTTTACTGCCTGAACATGTATTCATTGTAAAGGAGTAGGAACAGACTTCTAAGCCATATCTGGGAATATAAATAGCACGTTTAGAGGTATATTATTGTAATTTATACATATAGTGTTCAGGCATAACTCTTTGATGACTTTGTTGTGATATTTAATAATCCAGGGAAATGTTTCAGAACCATTTTTAAGAAAATTAGTAAGTGTTTTCATTTTGGAAATGCAGATAACTAGGTTCTTTTTGTTGCAATTTATTGATCTGAGACTACACTAATAACGCCTTTGTATACAAATACAAAATTACAATTTTCTTTGCTTTCTTGTATTTCCAGAGAAGTCCTACAATGCCAGAAATTAACTAGAGATTGTGCTATGATATTATCTCCTGACCAGTTTCCTTATTAAACTATCAAAGGGCAATGTCCCTTGAGCCATGCATGAATAAAGCTTCAAATCTGCAGAATGAATTCATCTGAATGCATATTTGTTAGTCATCTGTAGAGATCTTAACCAATATGAAAACAAAACCTTTATAAAGTCATTATAATATAATTACAATAGTAGCACTTTAAAACTTACAAAGCAGTAGGGCTATTTTAAGGTTTGAGAGAAGTTTTCTGTACATATATAGGGAGTTCTGTTCCCGGCTCTGCCAGTGGCTTGACCCTCTCTTTCAGTGGCTTGACCCTCTCTGTGCCTCAGTGACACCATCCGTAAAGTGGGGATAATGATACTGACCTTCTTTGTAAAGTGCTTTAAGATCTGTGGATGAAAAGCACTAGATCAGCACTCAGCATTATTTTTATAAGATGGAAAGTATCATGAAAAACTTCTAAATCACATCAACTTTATTTATATATTTTGAAACCTGGATCAACTGATAGCTGAGGGGTTAACTGGAGAGGGTTTCTAATTATTTATTTTACAATAAATCTCCCTTTTTATTATTATTCTCCTCTCAAATGTATGGGCCAAACTATATACTGGTATAAATGGTGAAATGCCACTGAAATCAACAGAGCTCTGCCCATTTACACTGGCAGAGTATTCGCTCTGGAAATTTATATTGCCTCAATAACAATACGTGTCAGAGGTATAACGGAGGTTACTCTAATGGCACTGTTAAATTTTGGGGGTCATATAGAAGGCTCAGTTCTGCTGAGCACTCTATTCACATGAATAGCCCTACTGAAGTCAGTGGGACATTCATGTGCTTATAGTTAATCGTGCCTTGCAGTACGAGTTTAGAGTGTTCAGCACCTGCAAGATTGAACCCAGTTATACGAGTGGTCCATATACTGTAATAAATCTGTGGCCATCGAGTACTTAATGGTTTTATCTATGCTGCACTCCATGGCCATTTTAATGTTCAAAATGAAAATCAAACATTGACTGCCCAGTCTAAAGGCATTAACATATACCATTAAGGAGAATCTAATTTAACTCAAGGGTCATAAGCCGCAGGCTACTTAAGTGAGCAGTTCTGAGAGATACCAAGTAAGAGGGTATCAGTATACATAAAAACTAGCCATTCCACTATCATAGTATAGAAACACACAAGCCAACACATGCTGCAATTCCACAGTATAGACATTTTAAAGATAACAAGGTAGCTGTTTATGTCCAAATGTAGGCAAATGTCCCTCCTCATTTCAGTGGGGCAGAAGTTTAGTTGAGAAGCAAGGGGGTGGCCAACTCCTGAGAGGAGGAAGGTAGAGGAGGAAACTTGTGTTCAGATCTGCTGGAGCCCAGCCCCGCTGGTGCCTCAAAGCGCATGTGGGAGTATGCTTGGAGGAGGGGCTTCTCTGCTTCCTATTGTCCAGCACAGGCCAGTGGAGGAGTGAGATGAAGGGAGAGGATTGTCTCGCACAGCTCTCACTTGAAAAGCCTTCTCAGGCCTTCAGGGGCCATCTTGCTCTTTCCCTATAGTTGAGGAGTACTGACCCACATTTCCAAGATGCTGTGGGTCTGTTGATCATCTGTTTGGGGGATCAGGAAGGAATTTTTTTCCCATTGGACCAAACTGACAGGGTTTCTTACGTGCCAGGGAGGCACAAGTTAGGTTAAAAGGAGGCAGAGTAGGAATTTTAAGGTTAGGAGGTTATATAGGAATGTTAAGGTCATCACAATTGGCTTCTAGCCTCCAGTGTGGAACATCTAAAGGGCCAGCTCCCAGAAGTAAATGAGACCTGGGATACATTTGGTGAAACTTTTGCCTTTAAGGAGAAGGGGAGATATGGAATCTTTACAGACTGAGGTCCCCCTTGCTACTCTTACCTCTCGCCGCAGAAGGCAAGGTGTGAGGTTTAGAAGTGAGCCGAATCCTAGGCTACCCCCAAGTTATTGGTCAATAGCATGAATTCTGTGACCCCACACTGGACCCAGTTAAATGCCCATTATGTGAGAGGGGAGGACAAGTGGTACCCCCATCTCCATTATTAGGTTAATAAAGATGCAGCCTGCCACTTAAATCCATCATGTTCTGCTCGCTCACTGTTAAACATGTGATGCTGGTAGACAATGACTAGAGAAGTGTGTCACCTTAACAGTATGAAAATACAATTCCTAAGTCAAGTTGGGGACAGCAAGATTACCTCAGGAAAACATATTGGTAAATGTTCTGTGAATTATTAATTAGACAGGAAGGAATAGGCACTGTCATTAGGAAAATAATGAAATTGGGAGTTCATATGGTCAAATTATGTTTCCAATTAATGCTTTTTAAAAATGTCTCTATTCTGCCAGTTTTTATTGAATGCTAACTGCAGCTAGGAAAATATTTCTGGATTTACCAGCTCTCTGTTTGATAATATGGGCCCTTCCTGAGGTCAATGGAGAAGATGTGGCACCCTTCAGATGCGTTTCCTAAGACAACTCTTCTCCGATGAGGGAACAGTAAACACCCTACCACTATCAAAAAGAGCTTGCTACATTGAGAGCAAGATAGACAAACAGATTGGGGATAAAGTGTTCTCTTGCACACCATATCTCTGACGACTCTGTTTGGAACAATGCTGTCAAAGTTACCCAGATTTCACAAACCTACAGAGATCCAGGAAACAAATATGTATATAAAAGGGACAGAACCAACTTACATCAATAAGCAATAGCCCTCTCACAAGTGGAGGAGAAGCTGGTAAGAAAACAAAGCCCGTGGGACAGAAATCTGCCAGGTCTATAAGGGAAGAGCCAGGATTCTTCATTATAATACAATTCATCAGGCTTCACAAAGAGTTTGCTTTAATAAATAAATTCTTATGTAAAGTTTCCTGTCTGCTGGAGGGAGGCAGCTTGTTCCCGTGGAATAGACGCAGGACCAGCACTTGGAAAACATGAGTTAAAATGCAAAAGAGTTAGAGTAATAAAGGAAAACTGCTAGGATATTACACTGCTGGAATTTAACACTGGTCCAAGCACATTGAAAGCTTGATCCAGTGAATTGGATCAGGAAGTGAACAGAGAGCCAGTGGAGGACAGAACACAATTGCCACGGGCTTTCTGTCTGAGATTTTCAAAGGGATCCAAGAGAGAGTTAGGTGCCCAACTCCCTTTAAAATTCTAGGAGAGTTTAAGGTCTGAGTGCCTCATGTCAATGGAAGGTGTGTGCTAATTCCGATGTGTCTTTATTCTTCCAACATATTGGATGGCAAATACCCCAAATAGAGAAGGGGCTAAATAAAACAGCTTTCTTCCCCATGGACTGAAGCAATTCAGTTCAACTTTTTTTTTTTTAACCTTCAATTGAAAATCATATTTTAGTGCTTTGGTTCCTCTTGCATTTTCAAAATTTATTCATAAGTCACAGCTGAATGCACTGTATGTTGTATTTATATAAACAAACAGATATAAAAAAGAATCAGTTCCATTATCTAGATAGATGTATGTTTGTCACCATCTGAAAGAATATCAATCCTGCAAGTTATAAGCATTCAGTCACTCTTAAATACATCTTTCAGGCATTGTAAGACATAACTACAGCATAAGCAATGACCTTTAAGTGTATCTTCTTTCCTAGTATCTCAACAATGTGAAATAGAAACAAGTTGATACTGATATCTTTTGTAATATCAGTACAGAAGCTATTTATTTTAAAAACATTTCACCCAGTAAACTAACCATAATGTTATTAACAATAGCAAGAAGTTGATATGGTATTCAAAGCCATGCTAAGACACTATTCACCTTAGCTTCTTTCATAAAGAATCTCATAGTTCATTTGTATTTCAGCAAAAAGGGCACATGAACATTTTAATTCTTAATTAAACTTTGGAATTAAATTTCTAAACCCTTATCAGGTGTACCGCATCTTCAGGGAACAAAACTTTCATACAACAATATCACAGAAGCCTTGTAATCTTCAAAATGACTCATCCACTATGATTAATTTACCCTTTATTTATATCTATATATCTAAAGGGCAAATGTCACTTTTAGAGTTATTATTTCAGACAGATAATTTTACACTGGATTTTACTTTAGATGTAGGTCACATCATTTATGAACAAGGGTGATGACTGACTCACACTGCATTTTTTGTCAATATTGAGTAACTTCTACTCTAAGAAAAATCTCTTGCAGAAGAAACACTGGTAATGGCATGTCATGAATGACAAGACAACTAAGCTAGGTAATATTTTTTTGCAATTAACAGAGGCTGTGCTGATAGTGTTATTTTTGTTATACTGATAGCATGAAAAATACCTGAGGGCCTATGTCTCTGCCACAACAAAATCATTATATGATTTCTGAGTTGATTGCATGAGCAGTTTTTAAGAATGCTGCAAGCAGACATGATTTTCTGTAGGCTATGGTTTAAAAATTATAATGAAGTAGCTGCAAACAGAATATGAATGCATCCACAATTACCTTGTTTGTTTCAAGATGTAATATGTAGCCACCACTACCACGCTCTCTCACATGCTACCACAAAATCAAGATACAGCTTTAAAATGTCTCCTTTAAGCATTGGGCATAAGGATCGCCAAGAAAGTGAGAAATGGAATTAGTGACTGATGACTCAACAGCTGTCGGTTATCCCCATGCATTGACATGAAGCCCTGTGGTTTAGTCATGAACAAAGAAAAAATGCCAAAAATTTGCTTCATCATTTTTATTGGCTTAACTTTGAAAAGAGAGTGAACAAGCCTGCTACTTTACAGTCATATATAGCAGTTATTCCTCATCTATGTTGTAATTGTTCCTCTATTTACCTGGGACATTTCAATTCATGGCCACCTGGTTTTCAGTGAAATTGGGCTTTGTATGAAATTTTGCAGTTATTTTGTTCAGAAGGGGTGATTTACTCACTGTGACACAGTGAGCCAGTGACTTCGCCATGATTAATATCTGGGATCCCACTGGTTCCTTCCTAGTCCTTTTATCTATCTAAACACACATCTTCCTCCTGCAAATGATGTAATTGCAAAAGAGTGCATTAGCTAGAAGAAGCTTAATTACCCAATAAAAAGCTCCACAACAAATATGATGAATGTCTTTTTGAATAATTTTTAAAGTATCTCTTGAATAAAATTTAAAGTACTCCCCATATTTGCAGTATGTCCTTTTGAATAATTTTTAAAGTATGCTATTGTCCAAGTGAACAAGTCCATGCTGACATTTGAGACCAATGAAGACTGACTTTGAACTGAAGGGTTTCCCTGGTGAAGTAGATGTTGAAAATTTTCCTCCTAGCCCCCATTGAAACTTTTGACAAAAGTAAAAGAAGGCAATTGTCACAGCAAATTTCAACTTTTCACTGAAAAACTGTGAAATTGTTTTTCATTTTTAGTCTGAACCCAAAAAGTTTCAGATTTTGACAAAAGTTTCTGGGTGATCAGTTTAATGGAAACTTGAAATTTTCTACAGAGAACAGAGACTTTCAAAGAAAAATTTTGTTTAGTCAAAAACCTAATTTTCCATCAAAAACAGTTTTAATGGAAAATTTTCGACCAGCCCCATGCAGGAAGTGGTTGGACAGGAATAGATGAATTTCCAAAGGAGAGAGGAGTATCAAAGGTCAAAGACAAGGACAGTGCTTTTCTAGCTAGAGGGCTGCCCATATTGGTGTTTCAGGTGCTGTTTCTTTAGGGTAGTCCAAATTTTTTATGCAAGCAAAACTCTGACTTCAGTGAGTTTTCCCTGAGTAAAGATTACATAAAAAACAAACAAACAAAAACAAAAAAAACACCGAAGGATATATTTAGCCTATATAACTTGATAAATCTGGAGAATTTCTTTGCCCACTCCCTTTTCTTCCTATTGGCTTGACCATCTGCCTCCTGTCCTTTATCAATTAATACTATTGGACATATTTTGCATTATTTCAGTGCCATGGGTGCATAGCATTGCCTGGTTATCAGCACATTTGACAGGTTCATTACTACTTCATGCTTTGCCTAGATGAATCCATGTTTTGTTGCATGTTTTGTTCCAAAGTTGAACATTGAATGAAAGCTATCTTGTGCCATTCTGTGTGGCCTTCTGTTCCAGCTGATAATCATTTTATTTTGATCGGTCCTCTATTTGCACTTTTGAACTGATTTGATCTTGCATTGAAATTGACTTTTACTCCAGAATTTTAGAGCTCCTGGGCCAGCTCCTCCTCCTGTGCAATTCAGTTTGCATCCATTGAAGTCAATGGCGCTATACCAGTCCACATCAGATGAGAATCTTGCCCCATGTCTAGAATGCTAATGTCCTTAAATGAAGCTGAAAGCTTACCATTTTCAAATTTTCTTCAAGATAACCATGTTGATTTGGAGTTGGGTTTTTTCTCTGAATTCTGCATTGATTGTCAGATGAGAATTATACATATCCATTAACATGATTCTGATATCTAGAGTGCTAGAAGTAGGCTATTCCCTGTGACAAACAAATGATCTGATTTGTTATGGCCAGTCTCATATTCCTTCTCCCATCCTTGAATATATTGCAATAATATTGCATAGAAAGATAAGCATTTGGAAACAAGAAAGTAAATTGTTAAGTAATAATGGATTATATTCAGCATGGAAAACAATATTGACAGGAGTACTCATGAGGATCAGTTTCCGGTCATTACTTTTCCCAGTATATACTATACATCACATGATCAAATCAATATCATAAAACTGAAATTTGCTGAATGGAGGATCAGACAAAAATGTGGTGTTTGGGCTGGTTTCAATAAGAGTTAGAAGTATGGAATCCAAGACCCTATTAGAAATTAAGAAGACTGTCATAAACAACATGGTCCTTTGAAAGTTTTGATATTTGAACATAAAAGAATGAGAGAAGCACTGAGTAACTTAGCACTTAGTTTCTTAAGGCCAACATGACTGTGTGAGTCTTGTTATATTATAAGGATATAATGCTAGAGTGACTAATTTGAAATCCACAGCCACTTTTATTTTAGAATACAAGAGTATGCTAGAATTCTGACTCAACTTACTTACCTGTATAAAAAAACTCCTCAAGTTTTCCCTCCACATTTTTCGATTGCACGGAAAAGAGGATAGCTTCCCCAGCATGCATTCTCCAATGGAATAAAGATGAAAATCTGGTGAGATTGAAGTCAATGGGAGTTTTGCCACTGAACAATGGAGCCAAGTTTTGACTCAGTGCTGTGCAATTACTGCTACACTGTGTTATTTTCCCTGGGCTAGTGGCTGTGACATAGTTTGCTAATATAAGAAAAACTGGCAAAAACCACAAAACTCTCCCCACAAATAATAATCTCTCTGATCCCCAATATGATTTATTTTAAATGTTTTCTCTTTAAATATTTCTATTTCAAACACCTTTGAAACAAAGTGGAAATGATGATGAGAATGGCTACAATGCCTATCTGGGGATTAAAAGGTCACTATTTAAGGAAAAGCTTTGAGAGGTGATTATTTAGCCTTGAAAAAAGAAGAATGAAAAGGGACTTCATTATAGTATACAATTAAGTATTTTTAAAGGATCATACTTGGAACTTGGGAAAGACCTCATTAGATTACAGGGGAACAGAAAAATAAGAGTTCAATGATCTGAAGCTGGTAAAGGTATGTTTAGAAGGGATATTGACTAAATATTGAGAAGGATGGTCTTGTGTTTAAGGCAGTGAACTGTAACTAAGGAGATAGGAGTTCAGTTCTTTGCTCTGTCTTCTAGTTCTTTGTTCTGCTGCCTCAGACTTTTAACCTGATCGTGGGCAAATTTTTTAATCTCTGTCTCAGTTCCCCATCTGTAAAATTAGGAGAATAATACTACCTTTGCCCATTTCCCCTGTCTCTTATAATGTGTAGGTACAGAACTTATGACACTGGGCCCCCAAAGCCAGGTCGAGCTCCTAGGCACAAATAATGATAGTATTTCTTCTACAAGAAGGTTCTTCTACAAGAAGGTTATCAACAATGCCTTAGAGACCCTTGGAAAAATGACTAGTACACACAATGCTGAGAAATTCGAGAGAAGGCATGATGTCCATTTAATGTGCAGTAACGTTTCAGGATATACGTGTGATGTCTTGCCCCAGAGTTAGAGGCTGGAAGAAATGGACGATTTTCTTAAACTTTGAGAAGTTAGCTACTTATAAAATAATGTGAGAAGTCTAAATAATGCTTTTACTTGGCTTTGGCACTCACACAGCTATAATAATACTGCTGTCTCATAAGCAGAGTGAAATAGAACTAGTTGCCAATGACAGAAAAAAGTACAGTGCTTTCTGAGGTCTTTGATTAGGCTAACATCCTTCCCAGCTGGTTTGGATGAATAGGTACTTTAGTGCACATCATTTGCTTTTTGCAAATGTATTGAATTATTTCACTGCACAAATACTCCCCATATTTGCAGGTAACTATGGTACTAATCAAGATCTTCTAGTCCAGATATTCCTGAATCACTCTGGTTTGCTATTAATTCTAATAAACCTGGGTCATTATTAATTCTAATCCTTGTTTACTAACAATACAGAGACGTTACTGAGGTGTTGTCTATGGTACATGTGTGTGGTAGCAGCAGCGGAGTATTATTCGGACACCCAGCCTGTCGGAGCTAATGATTCTTTCCTTTCATTTTCTCCAACGACCTCCCCACTCTGGCCTCCTCTTTTCTTAGATAGGTGCCGAAGGACAGGGTGGAGTGGCTGTGCATCTGCATTTTCTCATATCCATTACTCATAGCACGGTGAGTGGCAGTAAAGCCCCAATTCTGTAAAAATACATACATAAACCACACCACTCGTCCCTGTAAATCCTCAAACCTTGGTTGGCTGGCTGAATACCCTGAAGGGGTAGCAGGCGCAGTCAATTGCAGTGTTGAGCTCAACAGAAAGGCTGCCTGGATATTTGCCCACCTTCAGCTGCGTTTCTAAGACAAGGGGGAGGAAGGAAACATCTACAGACCATAGGAAAAAGAAGAAATAGAAACTGTTTACAATGGACCCCCATTGGGTCAAATTGCTTGAGCCTTTCCTATTTGAACTGGGTGCTCTGGAGAAGATACAGACAAGGAATATTTTAATACTCAAAGCTCTCTATTCATGACATCTTGTAGTGTATCAAATTAAAAAGGGACCTTTTATTTCCTGTGCACTCGAGCGGTAAGAATTCACCCTGCATTTCTTCAGCAAACTAAAGAGAGGTGAGCAGTATGCTAAAGCACGTACTGCAGAGAGCAGGAGAATGGAATTCTTTCTGGTTATTACAAATGGAATTTAATAAAAAAAAGTATTAAATTCATTGTATCTGGCCCAATGAAAACAGAAAAGTCATATGAATATGAAAAAAAAATCACATAATATAGAGTATGGAAAATGTTTGAACAATAATTACTTCAGTTTGACATTATTCTTTACAGCAGCTCTGAGAACACAGCTTTTGTAAAAGCACTCTGCTATTAAGTGAAAGGATTCAAAAACATTGGATTCTATGTTTGACAGTGTTTTACCACAGAAATATATATTTTTGACTACTAATGTACTTTAGCAGATGTCTGAAGTCAGGTATCTCTACTAAAAGGGTTCTGTATACAGAGGCGCCTACAATTTAAAATCAAAGCATAAAATGGCTTATGTTAATTCCACATCGAAAACAACTACTCTATATTTACAAATAGACAGGAATATGTACAGAGAAATTTACCCCATTTGAAGAAACCTACTGAGAACTGTCATATGAATTTCAAAAGAAAAAGCAGTTTGAAACAACAACACTGTGCAGTTAAAAGCACCCACCCACAATAACTCAGAGATCGGCTGAAACTGACTAGAGGCAATGTTGGTCCCTCTCGATATTTGGATATACAAACTACTGTACAGCTATCTTCAATCCTCACCTCTTGAGACATTAAAATTAGACTGGGGAAAAACTCTACTGGAGGCACTCATAGAATTTAGGGAACCGAATCATTTCATGTGAAAGTTTATTAGATAAAAAAAGACCTAGTGGGTCACCTGTGCAATCTCTGACTTTTATGATCCTGTCATAATTTATGGCAAAATGTTCTTTAAATGGTCTCAAAATAGCATCCTTAAAAGCAATGAAGGACTGCTGGGAATGACATCCACACTCCAAAATGCTGATTGGCTAGCACTATGATACCATTCTTGGAAATATTTTGGTGCTAAACCCTCTATTCCCAACCTCAGTTTTGTAGCTCCACTACACAACAGGGTGCGGGAGGCAGAGTTTGGACAACACAAGGACTGCCTCACAGATTGGGTCTACGGGTGGGCCATGAGAGGAGGCAAGCCCAGTAGATATGTATATCTAGCTGTAGCTTCTGGGCTGCAGCAGAAATTCTATCCCATATCCCCACCCTGTAGATCTCTGCAGTGCACAGTCTAGTTACTTTGACTAAATCCAGGGACAGATTTTACTCCTGACTGTACAAGGGTCTCTCTCTTTGGAAACATCTTTTTAATTAATGTGTAATATGCAGTTCTGAAGGTTCATGTTTAAGAGGTCAGTCAAGCCAAACATAGTCTATTAAAACCTGCATTCAACTACTTATATGAATTTTGGAGACCTTGGAACGTGTAGGCACTTTACAGTACACAAGCCAAGAGACTGCTATGCACCCAGTCAGTAGTTCACCAGCAACTATACACCACATCACAGAAACACTAACCCAGGAACCAATCCCTGTAGCAAACCTCGTTGCCTACTCTGACCCCATATCCACTCTAGCGAACCATCAGAGGACCCAACCGCATCAGCCACATCATCAGGGGCTCATTCACCTGCACGTCTAGTAATATGATATATGCCATCATGTGCCAGCAATGCCCCTCTGCCAGGTACGTTGGCCAAACTGGACAGTCCCTACGTAAAAGAATAAATGGACCCAAATCGGACATCAGGAATGGTAACATACAGAAGACAGTAGGAGAATACTTCAATCTTCCTGGATATTCTGTAACAGATTTAAAAGTAGATATACTTGAACAAAAAAAACCTTCAGAAACAGACTTCAAAGAGAAACAGCAGAACTAAAATTCATTTGAAAATTTAACACTATTAATTTGGGCTTGAATAGGGACTGGGAGTGGCTGGCTCATTACAAAAGCAGCTTTGCTTCTCCTGGAATTGACACTTCCTCATCTATCATTGGGAGTGGACTACATCCACCCTGATCGAATTGGCCCTGTCAGCACTGGTTCTCTACTTGTGAGGTAACTCCCTTCTTTTCATGTGTCATTATATAATCTCTGCATCTGTAATTTTCACTCTAAGCATCTGAAGAAGTCGGTTTTCTTACCCATGAACGCTTATGCCCAAATAAATTTGTTAGTCTTTCAAGTGCCACTGGACTCCTTGTTGTTCCAGTCTGGTATGTAACTTTAAAAAGATTTAACTAATTATCATGCAGTATAACCCAAATCTCCACAAAGACAATGCACATGTCACTTTGCAAAACATGATGTGAAACAACTGTAATGAAACACATTCGCGTTTACATTTTACTAAAAACATATGGGCAGTAATTTTTAAGTGAATATTTTTAATTTCATAGTCCTGTTTCCACCAAATATGAAGTCTAGTAAATAAAATTTGAATGGCTTACCAAAAATCATACAAGAAGGCAGAGTTATTACTATATCACTTTTTACTGTTTTCCCACTATATGTATTCTAAGTATCCTGCATCCCAGGGAACGTAAAGCCACCTGAGAATCCATTTGGAATGGAACATAGTCTCAAATATTTCTAAAACTACGAATCCATTTGGAATGGAACATAAACTCATATATTTCTAAAATTACTTGCCTGCTTACATGCTTGCAAGGAAATCAAATTAATTTCTGTACAACCCAATAGGGAATGTATAGACTAGAAATGATGGGCCCAATCCTAACTCTCGTATGACTCAATAATAAGTCTATTTCTATGTGAGTCAGGGTTACAGAATCAAGATTCAAGCAGGTATTTGATTAATTCATACAGATATCTAGCAGACAGATACACTTGAAAGGGAACATTTTGATGCAATTGATGGACCTCAAGCAATACCTTAATAAATAATTGGGAATGGAGAAAAATACATCACTAAAAATTAGAATTTGGGGAGACAACTGTAGAGACACATGGTATAGATGTCCCAAGGTCTTCTTTTGTAACAAAATAATGTGCAAATTATAAAAGGTTCACTTCCATTTCTGATTTATCTTAGAAAACGGTGAATTAGCACAGACGTAGCACAGTGGTAAATTACAATACTGCCTCACTCTGAATATGGATCTTCTGTTAACATCAGTGGGGACTCAGCAAGTGGACTGAAGAAATTGTACAGCCATAATTCTTTTAAGGTTACACACTGGCATATTTGTTAAAATTATCTGAAACACAGCAAGTGTTTGATAAGTGACTGAAACCACTGTACAAATACAGCCTGTTCTTTATGCTGAAGCTCTCATTATGAAGAAAGTTGGGAAAATGCAAAGGTTTTGCTTTGTAAAAGGAAATAAGCATGCAAAAATCCAAAATACTATTTTTGATGTGACATTTTGTAATGAAGGGATACTGTAACATTATCTGGACAGCCAAAGGTTTGTATGTCCTAGTTACCAAGAGTAGATAGCATTCATTACTGTAACCGTCAAATCCCTTCCATATTATTTTAATTTGGAAAAAAACTGAGTTCAGTATGGAAATTTTATGATAAGCCTAAAAAAGAATTTATCTGATTGAAGAAAAATATTTTACCATTATATGGAGATTTGTTCAAAGCTTACATAACACCAATAGTAAACATAACACACTGTTGTGTGAACAGAGATTATGGAAACGTAATGGAAAGAAAATGTCAAGGTTTTTTTTTATTGCTTGAATACTTAGATACATGCGGTAAAGGGAAAAAATTTACCCATAAATATGGTTTATAAAAACCTCTTACATATTATTATCTACCTAATAACATTTGCTTGTCAAAGAACTATGTCATCAAGACAACCACTGACAGTCACCTACTGTAATATTTCAGTTTTCAAATTCAGGATCATTTAAATATGTCAATGTCTACTGTTATCTATAAATTATAATATGTACTAAGTTCCCTTAAAGCAATTTAAATTGTGAATTCTGGAACTTAAATAGATTCTTCAGTAAATAAATGTACCCCACAGTAGCAGCTTTGTAACCAATTCTTTATTGTTTTTCTGTAGAGAACACAGAATTAAAATGAATGCTGCCATCACATAATCTTTAAGGTGTACTGTTGAGACAGATTAATCATTCAGGGCAAATTCACACAGAATGCCAATACATTATATGGTTAGTCTGAGCAATGGTGTTTGTCAGCTGGATGGCAATACAGATCACCAAGTAGAACTTCAGTCACCTTTCACAGCCTGATCTGACTCTATTTGCTGTAATAAATTAGGCTTGAAAATTCTGCACTTTGCGCCTGCTCCAAAGCCCACAGATACCAATGGGAGTCTTTCCATTGACTTCAGTGGGCTTACGTTCAGGCCCTTTGATATTAACCCAAGATGTGCTAGTGTATAAAATGTAGAAAATGAAGAAAAACAAAATCAGTCGCCTATTATTTATTAAGGAACATCAAAATTTAGCATAGGGGTTCATTGACCTTATGATCCAGACAAGAATGTCTTAATGTACTTGAAAATCAAGTTAATGTTGGATCAAAAACTATGACAGGGTTCTCAGGTAAATCCATACATCAATCTTGATCCAAGCCTCATCCAAATCTTTTGCCGGGTTAATGGTTGAATTTGCCAAATATCCATTCTCCTCAATTGTATGCCAATGTACATATATGATGAATCAAGTAACTGAACTTTATTTGAAGAGCCTACACTAGCTTTGCCATAAAGCGACTAAAATAAAATATGATTGGGGAAAGAAATACCGGAAGTGCTCATATGGCTACCGCTACGATGGAGAGATTACACAAAAGAGTTGATTTTCATAAAACAACCTGTGACATTTTCTATTTTTCCCCTTGAAATTAGGACCATTTGAAAGTAAAAATGGGCCAATTTGAGGAAAAAACATCAACATTCAAAATTTTCAGAGGTCCGGCTGTACACTGAAACATTTCATATTTCACGTTTCAATGCAAAAACTCAAGAGGTGACATGGATCAAGAGATATAGGGCTAGGTTTTTAAAACAAAAGATCACAAGGCTCATGATGCTCCCTTCTGATCTTAAAGTCTATAAGCCTATGACTTTAAACTTTAAAGCGAGCAAGGCAGGAAAGCACTGAACTCCCTTTCCCTAAAGCCCAAATGCAGACATTTATTAAGGTCCAATGCAACGTTAATGGCCTCCATGCCAGATACTCAATATTCAGGGTTGGCCCTAACTCCCGGGATTCCGTTCACCCCTGTCTGAATCCTCTTGCCCTCTCCCCATGTGGTGGTTGAAAGGTAGTTCAGTCTGCAAGAGCTTACAGGTCTCTCCTTCACCCTCCAAGCTAATAGGATCCTCCAATTATCTCCTGGTTATAGTTTTTAATCTATTTACCATTGAGGGACATCTCCTTTGAGCATCTCACCTGCACTTGATATTGACTGCATGTTATGATGCAATTACAATGTCACTTATAATCTTACATCTCTTAAAACCTACCCTTCCTCTTATTAATCTAAACCTGGGCCTCCAGAATACTGAGACACAGGTGGGAAAAAATGCTGTCAATCTTGCCCTAAGAGAAAAATTCCCTCCTGATTCCAAAAACTGATGATTGGTCAGACCCACAACATGCTGGGACCACAATTCAAGCTCTATTTCTATTCTAGGGCAGGGAAGATGGGGCACCAATCACAGTACAAGGACTGTTTCACATCCTGAGTGCTTCACATATGGGGTATAGTGGGGAATGATGAGAAACAATCAAGCCTCTTCCCCCTCCCCCACTAGCCAATGGCAGCTGGGACAGGTGGAGAAATCTCTCCTCTTCCCCAGCACCTCCCTGCCTAATCACAATCTGTGTGTGTGTTCTGGGCTGGGAATACCCCTAAGTAGCCAAGCCTGCCCTTTCCTTCCCCTCTCTAGTCAGGTCCTGGGGACCTCAGGCCCCTTTCTTCCACCTGTCTGACCAAACTTCACCTCCTAATTTGGGAGACTGGGGGTTCTAAGTGGCCCATAATGAAAGTGAAAATATCCTTGATAAATCTGAGCAAAACACACACACACTAATGTATTAAGTCTGTATACAAGTCTTAAAGTCTTAAATGTTATGCCTCTTTGCCATCCATCAGGAAATACATTAAGACTAAAAGAAGCTATAGTTGATCAGTGCTCAAAATACTCCAGTGGAATTTCTTTTACAGAGTACTGTTAATGCACAGGACAAGGGCAGCAAATCGTATACACAGTTGTCAGGACATTGTATTTTGACCTTTGACTACTTCTTCAGTATTGGGAGCCTGTGTTCAGAAGTAATTGCATGCAATAGGGAGCCTGCTTCTAACTGATACCTCCAGGTGCTACTGAAGTAAAAATATCAAGTTAAAAAAACAAAAACAATTAAGGGGAGAGACCTAATGAACAGGCATAGGCTTATTTTCAGAGATGCTGAGCATCTCTGAAGATCAGACCATTAAAGTTTAGTAACAAACATAGAAAGGGAGTTATTACAGGGCTTGCATTAGGTGTGAGCTTTAATCCATACAGCAATCAGTAGGAAGAGTGGTTATTAAGATCTGAATTCAGGGCATTACTACATGCCCTCTCTCTCTCTTAGGTGAATAAGTTTTCAAAATCAGTGTGCTTTTTTCTGCTAGTTCTTTTTCACAAGAACATTTTACGGCCTGCTTTAATTATGGCTGTGTGATGCTCTTAGGTACAATATAGTAGTTTCATTATCTTTATTTATGGGTTTAAAATGTTCAGGTAAGTGTTGATTTCCTGTCCCAGACCTGCAGTTGAAGCTTTAACCACTGCCACTTCCATCATTGCCAGTTCCATGACTTGCTTTCCTTTTGTCTACGAAATAATAATTCCCGTGCAATTGCAGGTTTTGTAGACTGTCATCCTTATGAAAAAGTAATATTCTTTGTATACTTCAACTGTGGTTATTTTCACCCTTTGGCCCTGCTGCATGCAGGTTTCCATGATTTCTAAAGTGTGATATATGTTTTTTGGGAATAAAAAATCCTCCTGATAATCTATTTCTCATCAAAATCCTTTACCTATTGATATGTAATTAACTGCTACACTTTTATCGGACAAATTCAAGCATAGTTCATGGAAAGAAATAGAATTAAATGTCTTAACTAAACACAAAAATATTTTTACCCTATCAAAAGAGAATTCCTCTCAGTGGATAACTTTAATAAAGATGCGTATTTATAGATTTTTCATTTCACTTCCAAAACTTCACAACTATCTTCCAGCATCTCAAAAGTAACCACTTCCAATAAAGCGTCTCCATGTAATTTCATAAAGAGAAGCATATTTTTATTCCAGGGCTTAGAATAAATATAAATTCCCCACTTTTAATTTGCAACAGACATGGAGTTTTATAGAGGGCTGCAGATCAGCTGAATAATCACACACCTGCACAAAATTTCCAGCTAAATTATTATAGCCTGAAGGAATCTACTTGTCAAGCAAGAACCTTGACATAGACAAGAAATGACTTAAACTCTAATATCATTCTACAAATTAATACGAAAGAAAAACATCACATTAACAAAAAACCAGTGCCAGCCTGTAATGTTTATGCTTACTGTAATGGGGTGCACTCACCTCTCAGGAGCGCTCCCTGTCACAGAACATGTGCCTCAACTCACTCTCTCTCAGTTTGTGGTGGTCTTTGGTGACTCAGCCCTCTGGCCGAGTCACACCTTCTACATGTGAGATAAAAATCAAACCTTTCCAGGATAGAAGTCCAGTGGGGGCCTATCTCTGCAAGATCCCTTTATCTGCAGCCCTATCTCTGGGCTCGCTCCTCAATCAGTCCTGCAGGACCAATCGGAGCACCCTGGTTCAAACTGTCTCTCAGCACCTTCTGGGCTCTTTCAAATTGACCCTCTCTCTAGGCCTTTCTGTCCTCCGCTCTTCAGCTGGGCCACTAAAGAGTTCAGTTCCCCTTCTGGGGTGTATCAAAGTCCAGGCCACTTTCCCAGTGCCTGGGTGGAGGAACCCAGGCTCACCCTCTACACTAGGTCCCAGCCCCATGACCCTACAGATAGTGGCCATCCACCACATCCCTTTAAATAAACTGTGTCACTGCTACAAGTCCTGGGCCACTTCCCCATGGTCCCAGCACACTCTTCACCCTTACCTCAGGACCTTGTCCTGATTGAATCCCAGCAACCAGCCCAGAGCACCTTTGCGTCCCTCCCCCCCAGCCTCTGCCAGCACTGTTCTATCTGAGGTCCTGTAGCTCCCTCAACCAGCCAGGCATACCAGCCCCTCTCCTCCAACTCTAGCAAGGAACCAATCTCTGCTCAGCACTGCAGCTCCTTTTATATGGGCCTGCTGGGCCTGGATTGGCTGCTCCCTGCAGTCCCTCTCTGATTGGCTGCATCCCATGCTGCAGCTCTAGGAAGCTTGGAGGACTCTCTCCACTGCCCTTTTCTGGGGCAGGGTGTGGCACGGCCACAAGGCCTCCAGCAGGGGGCCTCAGGGCCTAGTCCACCCCATCACACTTACCCATTTTCTATCTGATTATATAGGAGCTTTCTTGGCTGTCTAATACATGTGAAAAGAAAACGAGTACTTGTGGCACCTTAGAGACTAACAAATTTATTTGAGCATAAGCTTTCATGAGCTACAGCTCAGTTCATTGATGCATGTAGTGGAAAATATAGTGGGGAGATTTTATAGACACAGAGAACATGAAACAATGGGTGTTACCATACACACTGTAACGAGAGTGATCAGGTTAGGTGAGCTATTACCAGCAGGAGAGTGGGGTGGGGGGAGGGAGGAACCTTTTGTAGTGATAATCAAGGTGGGCCATTTCCAGCAGTTGACAAGAACTTGTGAGGAACAGTAGTGGGGGGCGGGGGGAGGGAAATAGTTTTACTTTGTGTAATGACACATCCACTCCCAGTCTTTATTCAAGCCTAAGTTAATTGTATCCAGTTTGCAAATTAATTCCAATTCAGCAGTCTCTTGTTGGAGTCTGGTTTTGAAGTTTTTTGGTTGAAGAATTGCCACTTTTAGGTCTGTAATCGAGTGACCAAAGAGACTGAAGTGTTCTCCGACTGGTTTTTTAATGTTATAATTCTTGACGTCTGATTTGTGTCCATTTATTCTTTTACATAGAGACTCATTCACCTGCACATCTATCAATGTGATATATACCATCATGTGCCAGCAATGCCCCTCTGCCATGTACATTGACCAAACTGGACCTAAAAGTGGCAATTCTTCAACAAAAAAACTTCAAAAACAGACTCCAACAAAAGACTGCTGAATTGGAATGAATTTGCAAACTGGATACAATTAACTTAGGCTTGAAAAAAGATTGGGAGTGGATGTGTCATTACACAAAGTAAAACTATTTCCCCATGTTTATTCCCCCCACACACACACACACACAAACTGTTCCTCACATGTTCTTGTCAACTGCTGGAAATAGCCCACCTTGATTATCACTGCAAAAGGTCCCTCCCCGCACTATTGGTAATAGCTCACCTTACCTGATCACTCTTGTTACAGTGTGTATGGTAACACCCATTGTTTCATGTTCTCTGTGTCTACAAAATCTCCTCGCTATATTTTCCACTATATGCATTCGATGAAGTGAGCTGTTGCTCACGAAAGCTTATGCTCAAACAATTTGTTAGTCTCTAAGGTGCCACAAGTACTCCTTTTCTTTTTGCAGATACGGACTAACACGGCTGCTACTCTGAAACCTAATACATGTGACACATTAGTGAACGTAAATCAAGCCTAACTATAAATCACTGTGTTCACACAGAGAATGAAGATTTGGCTTGCTTATGCTAATGTCATGATGATCTGTTTAAGGCATATGATTAGCTACCCATATTCTAAAAGGAATAACCAATAGAAATAGAATTGACTTAGTCCATTTATTCAGTGATCATCAGGAATTTAAAACAAAACAAAACAAAACAAATCAGTGAGTACAGAAAAGTGTCCCCTTCCTTTTAAAGACACAATTCTGCAGTTCTTAGTTCTATAAATAGCCTTTACTTTCATGAATAGTCCCATTGATTGCAATGTGACTATTTTATGAGTAAAGATTCCAGGAGAATGGATGAGAAAAAAGGTAAGTATGTGCTTGTATCCTTCATTTATTTACTGACTCCATGACCCATAACTTTAGGTATTGAATGCAGTCAGTGTAAAACAAATTAAGTATCTTAACTCTTATAATATCTAATGTGACAGTGGTCCTATAAACTACAATCAAAGAGTCTCAGAACACTGGGCAATTGTTAATACTATAATAGGACACAGCTCATAATGACTTCATGGATTACTATAGACTCAGAGTGGCAGAGAGGCATAAGAATATGATTTTTTTCATTTCAGAGAGCAACAGCTGTCTCAACTGTGGTACACTAGTTTCCCCAAAGACTTTTTTGGGGCCTGGGGGGGGAATGATATATAGTGTAGTTCTTAATGGATCAAAAGATTTGATATGGGCTTTTGGCAATAAATCCACAGTCTAAAGAAAGGGATTTCTCCTCCAAACCCTTTCCCCCAAAGAGCTATTAATAAAAGATAGCTCTGAGAATATATTGATACTAAACCAAGTAGATTCCTGAGACTTTAACTCTCACTGAAGTCATGCTGAGCCCTTTATCCCCATCAGAAAAATGTCTAAAATGATGGATGTGTTTGCCATGATATTATCACATTTTTTCTTTGTATTGTACATTTCATCCATAGTAAAGTCTAATGGAGATGTCTTTCTAGACCTTTCCTGGAGATCAGTGAGTCTAGCTGTGTACTCTTGATTTAACTGCGTAACAATTTCAGCCTCTAGCTAGCCTATTTCAGTATTGATCATTGAGACAATACACCTGAAATTGTGAGCAATCTTTATGGTATGTCATGTCTCACCTCCGCAGAATTAAAGAGGCCCCCTTATGTGGGAGCAGAAAAGAGTAAGTAACCCAGAGTTTTTCCTTACTTGAGGCTACCATTTTGAAATTGGAGTTGTAAAAAAACAAGGTAGGAGAAATGACATTGGAAGAAATAAAGTTATCAGTGTTATCATACACCCACAATACCAGCAGGAAAAATACAGTCAAAGTCATATCTCTTTGTTTAGATTTTTCCACCACACATAGGTTTCTGCTACAGCTTGATGGAATGTTGTTAAGGTACCTGAGTTGACTCAAAGTGAGTAGGATGTAATTAGTAGACTGTTGGGAAGACCCTCAGATATACGTCTCATGACAGCACTAAATGACCTCCTGCAGAACCTGAATGACCTACTTCAACTATGCTGAAAAAAGATCCAAGGGAAAGTTCCAGTGACCCTAACTGGTTCCAGCTTCCACACTAGTATTTTCTTCCTTATGAGCTCATAGGTACCTGTACAAGATAAGGCCTGTCTCTGATCACACTTACACAAGTATGACTGCGACAGGGCCCACCTCCATGGTGTCCCCCTGTGGTCCAGTCAGGCACTACTTATCCTCTCATAGGGTCTCCGACAGTCAGTTGCCACCTCCCACAGGATCTGGTGCAGTGATGCTTTAGCCCTCCAGCGAAGGCAAGCTTAAGCCCTAACCCTTCTGGGGTATTAAAGTCTAAAAACATAAGAACTGGAGACAAGGTCATCCAAGGAATCAACAGGAATCAACCCACCCTTCTGCTCTGGGTTTGTCTTTGTGCACCCACTCTTTGGTTGGTTTTACTGGGCCCAGTCATCCCATCCACTGGGAGACTGGTTCAGGCAGCAAGCTGCCTTAGACTCTTGGCTGAAATCAGACTTCTCTCAGAGAGGGAGAACTGGAGCTCTGGTCTCTCCTGGCTGGTCCAGAATGGAGCTAGACCTTCTCCCTTTAACACCCCTCTCCATTGGGTAGTGCCAATTGGGTTTTGTAATAAGATGGGCTTCATTTTGGGCACCCTCATGCAGCAGGCCATGGTACAGCATGCATACCTGCCTCAGTTTCCCATTGGAACCAACCTGTGCCAAGGAATATTGCCTTAGTGGAAAATTCAAACCCTTCTGAAGTGCCACAGTCCAAAAATCCCTCATAATAAGAACAGTTCTAGTCAAAACACGAAAGTAAAATGAGGTTAAAATGCAGCAGCTCTTCAAGCCCACTCAAAAGTTCCCAGGTGACCCACATGAGAGCCTTTAAGCACTCTGTCGCAATTCCTGTATCATTGTTCCAGGGCCCCATTCTCCAGGCCTCCAAACTGAGAGTCCCAAGAGCTGTTTTTCCCCCCCAAAAGTCTTCTGTAGCCCCAAGTCAGGTCTCCCAAGAGGGGGCTCCCTGTAATGGTTCACTCTCCAAGGCCTCCTCATTGGTAAGTCCTATCCCTGCTCAGGGGATCCTCAGCTCCAAAAAGTCCTTCTACAGTTCCTCAGAACTCATCACCGGCTCATAGTTACAGGTTTCCTGCAGCTTTTTCTCTTGGACAACTCTGCTGTTCCTCCTCTGTTCCCAGGCAGCTCTCACCAGCCGCTCCTGACTCCTTCAGTCTCTTCTCAAGCAGTTCTCACTTGCCCTGACACTCATCCTGCAGGACCCTCCTCTTGAGGACCCACATGCCTCTTTTCAGCCCAATTCATGATCAAGTAGCCAGTCAAAGGTGCCTTTTCTCTCTTAAAGGGCCAGTGCCAACCTGTGACAAGTTCACAGGCTTTCATTAATCCTCACCTTGCTAATAGAGGGCCTGTGTTCCCCACCACAATGACTTCATGAACACCAGCAGTGTCCCTCATTTACACACTGTAAGAGCAGAATCAGAACCATACTGTATATGGCTTCCTACTTTTTTTGCATGTGACTGTTTTAATATGTTTTAACAAGTTTGCAAATCATTACCATAAAAGCATCAGAAATATAATATTACCACAACACAGAAGCATTATGGAATCATGTAATCATTAAATTTTCCAATGGGAAGAACATTGCTATTAGAACACATCAAAACACACCGTTTCCACAAACAATTTAATCTTCAATGGATCAGTATTTTTCTATGAAAAACATTTAGTAGGAAAATTCCCAAACAACAATAATTTTATGTTACAGGATAAAACTTTTACACCACTTTGGACATGTTCGTAGTGAGGATTTTCTTAAACTGAAAAATAATTCTCTCCCTGATCACATTTATAAGCTCGGGCAAGTGTCTTATATTTCTAAGGCAACTGTCAAGAAAACATTATACTCCCATTTGCCAGATATGGTCTTATGAAAGAATCAGACAATCATAACACGTCTTAATTACAATAGAGTTTCTCTATGTTACTGAAAAACTGTAGAAATCACTGCTGAATTCCCTTAGTCCTTTAAATAAGTGCACAATAGATTGATTTCACCCTATAAAACACACTGTGCTGAATTAGTTAGAAAAATTATCACTCTCTTCCTAGTCGTCTTAAAGCATATGCTGTGTTTTAAAGGCTAGTGGTAACTGGTGCATAGGCAGAGCATTCCTGAGGCTATAACCTTCAGGAGGTTCATCAGTTGGTCCTCTCCAAAACCAGACAGACAGGTCTATTGGCTGTTTTTGATAGAGGGGAAGTTATGTCTCTAACTCCTTCCCATCCTTTTGGGATAGCTGCATCCCCAGGAAGGACTAGCAGGGCTCTCATACTATGCCAATGAAAATTGCATAAAGACCTGGGTAGATACCTAGGACAAGCCCCTCAACTCAGACTGTGATTGTGCCTGACTGCCATGCTGTATACAAGAGAGTAAAGGCAGTGTAAAGGAACCTTCCCTCCTACTTCTGGGTCCCAGACCAAGCATCTTAATATAGTCTCTGTATGGATGGGATAAGATAATGGAATATAACATGTGTACTAAAAACATTTCAGATAATATCCAGGCTAGTCTCTAACAATAATAAACACTGACACAACAGAGTTACAAGGAGATTTCATGCTGTGGCTTCTAATGGCCAGCACATTTCTTGATATAACTACTATTTTTAGAAAACTTGAATTCCTCTGTCACATAGCTTCACAATTAGACTTCTTCATTTTCACTTTCAGGACCTTTCATTTACTACCACTAGGAATTACTATTACTTTTTATGGTCATCTGATGAAAGTCTGAAAGCTCCTCTGGCCATAACTGAATCTCCTCTTTCGATGCACAATTCTCTCCCTCCTCCCCCCCACACTTCTCCCACCACCCATGCTCTGTCTCTCTGAACAATAACCTCTGTGTATATATAGATATAGAGAGAGATACGATATCTTTATGGCAGAAATTAGTTTTTCCCCTTTAATAGCCACTAAAGCAATTATCTCAGCATGTTCTGCAGCAAGCAACCAAATGCAACATCTAGCCAGGAGGAAAACTGTGACACATACTATAATCTAAAAAGTATTACCTTCAGTGCTTTAATCAATGTTAACATTAACAGCTCTCATCTTTGGCAAGGCATGGATCTATTGACCCTCAAAGACATATGTTTAAAAATTGACGCTATTTTATCCCGGAATTTAATTTGGGTTTGTCACTAATTAAAATACATGCAACATCTCTCTAACATTAACCCCAATTGTAATTAAATTGTAGATCATGGCTTTCCCGTGTAAAATTTCAAGAAGCAACCCAGGGACAAAGGAAGCATGAGAACACAAATCACACATAATTCATTAGGAGAAGCAAGTCAGTGTTGTGCAGACATCTATGGAGATGACCTAGCTACGAGATGATCCTGAATAAAAAATAATCATTGAAAGAAAAATCATCAACTAGATTTGAAAAGCCAGATTATTCTTGTTGGATGTGTCTGGGCACCAACATTCACATTTGGGTTCAGAAATGCCATGACAGACAGATGGATTACAAGCCTGAATATAAATTTCTCCTCCCTCCCTTCCTCTCAGTGACTAACTTCCTTTCTCAGGATGTTCCTTCTGGCCCCAAAGCCACTTCTGTGCCCCGCAGCCCTTTCCCATACTCTTTCCACCCTCAAAAACATTCCCTACTTTGAGGATATATTCTGTGGAGAATCCTTTTGCTATTATTCATTATTATTATTGTCATTTCACCTAGAGGCCACCAATGAAGGCTCAGGGCTCCATTGTGCTACTGCTGTACACACCTATAATGAAGAGATGGTTTCTGCTCCAAAGCATTTACAATCTAAATCTGTGCAATCACTGGGATTATGCATAAGATTTAGAGTCATACTGAGATCAGTCAAATCTGACTTTACGGAGGGTAGACAAGTGGATTAGCTCACCAGCTCAAGAAGGCTCCAGTGCCCCACCCCAGCCTGTTTCAGGCCCGTGCCTCTCTTTACTGGTTAAATAGAAAATAGGGTGACCAGATCTCCCGATTTTATAGGGACAGTCCCAATTTTTGGGTCTTTTTCTTATATAGGCTCCTATTCCCCACCACCTGTCCTGATTTTTCACCCTTGCTGTCTGATCACCCGAACAGAAAACCCCCTAGTAACACCAACACTAACCAATTCCCTTGTTCAGCATGGCTGCAGCCATCACCCGAACAGAAAACCCCCTAGTAACACCAACACTAACCAATTCCCTTGTTCAGCATGGCTGCAGCCCCCAGCGGCTTTTCCCTTCCCTCTCATAGCCCTAGAAGGAGGACTGCCCCTCCCCTTAAATCCCCTGCTGAATCATGTGACAGAAAGGCAGCCCTTAACTCTTTCCTGGCTGCTTTACACTATCACATGGGGTTACATCAGATTTACATCATGAAGAAAAAAAAGGGCAAAGTTTAACAGATGACTTATTAGCAACACATAGTTAGCCCCTCTCTACCAACTACCCAGTGGAAAACATAAACCTCCTCCTTTTTGGGGGGCTGGGGCATCAGTCTTTTGCAGAATCTCCTTTGTTGGTATATTTAACATAAAGCCTGTATGTTTACTGCTGGGTGCCCCTAGCCTTAGTCTTCATCTATCAACCTACAGTAAAACAATGTGCCACTGTGTTGGTGGGAAATTCAAGCTGTTGCATGCAACAACGCCAGTAACCTGCTGAAATTGAAAGAAATGTATGGTTTGGATGGAAATCCTTTTGGCATGATCTTATTTTGAACGGTACTTTATGGCAGAGGTGGTGAGGCAAGTCTGCAACTGGACCGGTGAGCGCTCAGGAAAGAAAATGAAAAAAAAAAGAAGGTGAGGGTGATAAGGGAGATTTAATATCTTTAGCAAGGACCTGGAAGAAAACAAAATCATCCCTGATAAAATTTGTAGATTACACTAACATTAGGGGAGGTAGTAAATAATCAGGAGGGCAGGTCACTGACTCAGAGCAATCTAAACTGCTTGGTAAACTGGGCACAAGCAAACAAGAGGAGTTTTAATATATCTGGCAACAAAGAATGTAGGCCATACTTACAGGATGGGAGACTGGATCCTGAGAAGCAGGGACTTTGAACAAAGTTTGTGGCTTGTGTTGGATAATCAGCTGAACACGAGCTCCCAGTGCGATGCTGTGGCCAAAAGAGCTAATGTGATCAAGGGATGTATAAACTGGGCAATTTCAAGTCAGAGTAGAGCGGTTACTTTATGTCCGTGTATGGCATGGGTGTGACCATTGCTGGAACACTCTGGTGCCCACAATTCAAGAAGGATGTTGATAAATTGGAGATGTTGTTCCCACCCACCTTCCAGAAACCTTCCCACTGACAAAGACAGTTTTAGGGGGAAAGACATTTTGAGAGTGTAATGTTCCAGTTGAGATTAAAAACTGTGATTTTAAGGTGAAACTTGAGCTGCTATCAGCTGTACTTTGATGATAATGTTGGTGTTTCATGATGACACCTGTTGCCTGTGTGATCAATGTGACGGTGCATTTTGTTTTGCTGCAGTCAAGAGACACCATAGGAAATGTTATTTCCTGGGCATAAAACGTGATTACCAATCCTCTCAATCTCCCACAGACAAACATCAAATGAGAGACAATGATCTTTCCAGAGGAAAGAAAGAGAATATAAAGAGGGGAAAATGTACATTATAGTCATTCATGAAATGCAAAATTAATTTTGAGAAGAGAAGAGAAGAGAAGAGAAGAGAAGAGAAGAGAAGAGAAGAGAAGAGAAGAGCTCTCTGAGGGACAATATTCCTATACCCTTATTCACATAGCAAAAGTACCTTTCTCCAGAGGAATCCCTGTTAAAATCAGTGGGGCTACTTGTGGAATAAGAAACTATTCAGCATGAATGAGGAAGGGTTGCAAAATCTGGTCTAACATTTGCAAATCCTTTGATTTAGGAATATCTCTTACATATTTTTGTCCCTTTCCTCTATTGTGCACATTTGCATAAAAACTGGCTTCTTGACATCACCCATGTTTCTTAAGAATCCAGTCTTCTGCCTCTACTTATTCTCACCTTAAGCCATAATTCTCCATTTCTCACACTATCATTTAACCAGAGAGAGATACAATTCTTTATATTCTGCCTACAGTGGAACAATTTTACATTGCAAGAAATATTTCACTGCTGAAAAGAGAATGGGCAAAATTGCTTTGTTGCATGGAACCCTAAAAGTTGTGTGTGCAAAAGGGTGTGGACATGTTAAACCAACACCATAGTATATGGAACATATTCATCTGCAGATGTACTCCCAACATATTCATGTGGGGCATGATCCTCCACTGGTATGTGAACGCAGCAGTTGGGAGCATGTTTCCAGCGTGGGTAGAGAGACACGCTAGCTTTCCTCGAGCTAGCACACTAACAATAGCAGTGGAGCTGGGGGGTAGCATGGGCAGCAGCTCAAGCCACCCAAGTACATACCCAGGGAGTCTAGGCAGGTTTGTACTCAAGTAGCTAGCCTGAGATGCTGCCCGTGGTGCAATGAAATGCATTGTTTTTTATTTAAAATTTCATACAGCATTTAAATTTTCCCCTGGCCTCCCTCATTTTTGTTTAGCAGTCCATTTAATATAGTCACAGACTTGTAAGAAGGTGAGAGCCAGATTCTCAGCTGGGCAAATTGACATAGCTGCTTTCATTTCAATGGAGCAACATTGACTTATGCCGGCTGAAGATCTGCCCCTAACCCTTCTCATGAACCAGCATGTTCAGAAAACAAACACAGACGCAAAATATTGTCTCCAAGTCAGAACTCCAACTATAATAAATATATCTTATAAATTAAATTTTGCCTCCTCCCTCAGGAATAAGAACCTTGAGACTACAAAAATGTCAGCTTTTAACAAGTATTAACCTTTTAATTCCAGTATCCTTTTCTAGAGGGTTACGGTTGAGGTGAGAAAGCATACTGATGAACTATCCATTACACAGCTGCTGCCCATGGGTCATTGCACAGCCTTAAACAACCACAGAAACCAAAAGATAAATCTTTTGATGAAATACTTACAATTCTTTAGGGACATTTTGAGCTAATGCCAGTGTTTATCCCAGGGTGGTTTCACTGTTGTCAGCAGAAGCATAGTGTTTATAACGCAGTTTGCATCAAAACTGAAACACTGTTCCATAGACTGTATCTGGGCAATATTCAGGCAAGGCACCTGCAAGCTAGTTTGTCAGCATTATTCATAATGCAGGATGCAAGATCAACAGTCGGCATTCACCAGTGACTGTCCAAATGCACAGAATGGGACACTTTGAGATATTGAAATTAGCTGGGAATGATGCATTCATCAGGTACCATAAGCATTTGTATTCCTGAGTTACCAAAGAGGATAACTCTAAGTAGCAGCCTTCAGGCTCAGAATTACACTATGAGGACAATCTTTACTGGAAAGAAAATGTGATTATACAGAGTATTAAGACTGAAACCCTGTTTACAGAATAGGTGGTTTGCAATGTGCCCAGCTCTGCTTTTATAGAGAATAACTACATGCCAGAATAAAGTAAAAAAGAAGAAGTGATCCTTTTTTTCCCTAAACTGTGTATTGCCACCTAACAGGGTATTTTAACAGCAAAGGCCCAGAGGACCTTATGTGCAGCAGAGCATAATGTTTCTATCAGGGAAGTTTGCAGAAATGGAACACTGTCTTTACTTGAACCAAATGTTCTGTACCTGACAGAATACATTTAAACACAGGGAGGCAGTTGGTGATTTTTTTTCCCTGTCAGGCAGATAGCTTAGGGTCCAGTCCTGCAAGGTGCTGAGTGCCCAGGTCTCATGATCTGGCCCTTACTCTTCTTGTTAGGAAACTCTTTCAGCCCCTCCAGGTAGAAATAGATATATAATTATGCTTTGTTTGTGACTGGAAAGTAGATTTATTGAGTTCTTTTCATTCCCCACCACTTCTGAGGTTAGGAAGTCATGCAAAAGGTCTCTGTGGTGTTACTTTATTTTATCATTATTAACATACATGAACTTTCCACACAAATATTAACAAATCCTATTCATAACCTCTATTTCTTATCATTGAAAGACTCATTTATGTTTGGTCAACCTCATATTATGAATTATTATGGCCCATCTGCTCAAAAAGTCCATCAAGAATAAAACCTCACCCAAAGAATATAGACAAACAAATAAAAATATTGAGAGATTTTGTGTCTCTGCTGATACCTCCAGACTTGGAATCCTCCTACTCTTCAAACTCCTTCTCACCAAGAGAAATCTTTCCCCATCTTCTTCAGTTCTCTCATTTGGAAGCTCACACATTCTTGACAGTTAAATATATTACTTGGAGAGTCTTTGGACTATGAAACCAAGTCTCTTACTTTATCAAACGCTACTATTGACTGGGGAGCAAAAACCGCTAAGATACTAAATCTTTAGACCATGAAGGGAAGTGGAATGGTTTTCTAATGGAGTATATCTGACTGCCTCTGGCTTTAAAGTCTGCTTACTGGGGCACAGATGACCACTCAAACACAGACAGATTTGTCACTTTGGCTTTCAGGACACTCATCTTGTAAAACCATAAAGTAATTGCCAGGACTGTACTGGCTAGACCTTTCCTTGTTATTCATGAGACTCCTGAACTGGATTTAATTTCATGCCAGATTTGACTTTGTCAGTGGAAGACCAACTCAAATGAATGTTTAAGAAATGCCCAGATAATACTGGTCATTGTTACAAATCTTTTTCTGCTCCATAATGCAGAACAAGAAGAGATATTTTGACTATAAAATCCAAGCATAGCTATTATTGTTCTTGGGGCTACTGCAGTAGGTATGCAAACATTTTGTAGTGTACAGCTAGCAAGAACATCCCTTTTACTAGCACATGATCCAGGTTTTAAAGCCACAGATCTCCACAAAGTGATTCCAAACCACTCAGAATATCTTGACATGTAAGATTCTCTATTTGCCTCAACCTTTCTAGCTGTGATATAATCCTTATGAAGTTTGGATTGCTCATCTCTTCACAAAATATATCTTGCATCCTCAGCTTGATGCTAACACTACAGCAGGCTAATGGTCTCAAGGCCAATGTTTTTATACGTGGATGCTCAAATAGAAATGCGCTCATTTTTAGAGGTGCTAAGCACCCACAGCTCCCCTGGACTCAAACGATGCTGAGGGGTACCAATATAAGAACCTAGATACAATGTTTAATAATACTTAGATTTTATAAATCTTAGAACTTATGTATAGATTTCAAAGCATTCGATAAAGGAAGAGAATCATCATCATCCCATTCTAGAGATGGGCAAAATGAAGCACACGGTAGTTTGATAAAGGCCACACAGCAGGACAGTGGCCAGCCACAAATAGAACCAGGTCTTTTAATTCCTAGACTACAGCCCCATTCATCGACCTGGCACTGGTCATTGTTACAAATGCAAATAGCCAGCTATTGCCCCTGAAGAGCTTAAGGAGGGGAGTGTAAGCCTGCAAGGAGCAGGTCCACAACAGTTTTTGTACATTCTCCTTTGGAATTTGTGACACAGTCCTGACACAAAAGGGCAACATTACCAGACCTATGTAGCAGGCACCTATGGAATAGGTAAATTACATATTAAAATTTCCTTTCTGCACAAGCTTCAGGGGTCCATTATATACATGGGAGAGAAAAATCTATGGTGTTTATAATTATAGAAGGTTACCTCAGCTACTGGATCACCCTTTTCATTATATATATATTCCCAGTTCTTCATACAAACATGTTTTTTATTGAAGTCTTAAAGTGCATTTCTATTTTAAGAATATCATTTTTATAGATTCCACAGACTGGTCCCATGAAGTCAGTGAAACAAAGCAGATTTACCTGAACTGAGAGTCTAACCCTTTTCACCTTTCTAGTAGGAACATTAATAACCCATGTTTTCTTTACTCCTGGATGTTGGCTACAAATCCATGGAGCTTACCTTATTTACACCAGCTGGGGATATGGCTCTTAGCTCACAGTTAAATTATGAATCATAAGCAGCTTCATTGAACCGATCTTTGTGGTGGCATTTTTACAAAGCAAGGCAGCAGTTTAAAATAGCAGTAATGGAACAGCTCTATGTGTTTAAATGCCTGTTTTCACAACCTCCACAAAGTGTATGAAGTAAAACCCATATTACTGTGTCAAATCATACAGTCCCCAGGTGGTGTAATACCTGAGATTTCAGCACCATACTTTCTCTTTTCCGTTTCAATTGTGACAGCCAGAAACCGCTCCAGCAATTATCCTACTATATAGCACTAGTCTTTGAAATCAGGATGTTCTGATGTGTTCATACATTCATATACTGTACACTAGGGATGAGCCATCTTGTTTTGTCTAATTTCAAACCCACTCAAACACAGTCGGTTCAGAAGTTTGGCTTGAACTTGAACAATTTAAAAGAGGAACAGTGAGGGAGCAGAGAAGAATAAAATCCAGTGGATAACTGGGATGTAAAATAGATCAGAGAGCGGGTAGAACGAAAACCAAATAGAGATTATGTAATAAGTAGACAGGAGAGGGAGAGAGCTTAACTTATATCCTCACTTGTTCCAATCTATCTTTTATATAGTGAGGAAGCCTTATATCCTTAATACTCAGCACAGACTTTCAAACTGGGAAAACAGGTACATTTATGTATAACACTGAATCACCATGTTAAAAATGGGTTCCAACTACAAACATAAAAAAGGGCTCATGAACTCCACCTAATTTTCAAACCTCAAAACCTTAAAAAATAGCATTGTAATAGGACGCTTTGTTTATGCATACCCACATAACCCGTACTTGACGCTGAGCAGTCTATCATGACTCATGCCCAGGTTTCATTAATGGTGAAACAAGCATAGTTATGAGTCTCTTATAACCACATTTTACTCACAGCACAGTCATAAATTTAGCTTCCAAAAAAAGAAATCCCACTAGATTTCTTTATAAAAGCTACGTAGTTGTTTTCTGCAGGGATCTTAATGAGTCATTATTAGTCTCCATCAAACTCTGATAGACTTTGCTTTATTAAACACAAGAACAGAATATACTACCAGCCTTAATTCCTCTTACAGTAGATGACAGTACCCCACCTAACAAAACTATTGGACAGAAATGCAGCACATCGTGGAATCAAGATTCTCTGACTGCTTCTAGTTTAATAGAAAATAAAGGAGAAGAAAGCAATGAGACATGCTTGGAAACAGGAAGGTGTTTCTTTTCTGGAAAACAGTAGATCAACAAATTTAGAAAGTATGTCGCTTCCCCACAGCTCTTCTGCAAAGATCTGAAGCCACTGCCAAAAATATAGTAAATGAAATTCCAGACAGCTGCATCAAAGAATCTACTATTGGCCTGGTTGCACTATTACACAAAAGTGGAAAACTGACTATCACATAACTAGCAAGAAATGGAGAAAATATTATTTTGGTCAGAAACTAGCAGAATTGTAATTATTCAGAGAATATTGGCTGAGATTTTGAAAGGCGTTAGGTGCTCAGTTCTCACCGAATTTCAATGGCATCTTGACTTATTTGAGAAGCCATGCCAACGTTTTCTAATTAACATATTTTACATAATAAGTTTAAGGCCCGATCATGAGATCTGCTGAAATTGATCAATTCTACTGAGTTCAATGAAAGTTTTGGGTACTCAGCATCTTTCAGCACATTACTGAGAAAACCTAAACGATAAAACTGCTCAGTTGCTCACTTTCCAGATTTTTTTTTACTAAAGGGAAATTGAACTCATTATGTAACCAGTCTAAAGAAAAATCACTGGAAATGTTTCCTTAGGTGAACTTTTCTAGTATCAGCTACTGAGAAGAATCCTTCACTAAGCAGTCCTCCATAGCAACACCTACCTGATTAAGATACCCACTGTGATGCTGAAATTGCAGCATCTTTTTTAAGCTGAGGAGAATGATAGTTTCATAAAAACTGTATCTTCCATCACGAATCATTGAATAAATGTGTTTTGACAGCTTTGACGGTAAGCTGTGGCATTCTTATCATATCACACCACAAGTTTTAAAAAGTTAATACATTGGCATAACTGTTTGCCTTACAAATACAGGTTGGTTTTTTTAAAAAAAATGTGGTGTGCTATAAAACAGGGTCTACACAGAAAAATTTGGGATTAAAGTCCACTGCATAAAAATTTTACCAGATCCTGATACCGCCAGTCTGGAATCTTCTCATTTAGAGGTGGCATGGCATCCGATGAAGTGAGCTGTAGCTCACGAAAGCTTATGCTCAAATAAATTGGTTAGTCTCTAAGGTGCCACAAGTACTCCTTTTCTTTTTGCGAATACAGACTAACACGGCTGTTACTCTGAAACCATACATTATAATCTGTCACATAATGCAGAGGAACTTTTGTAAATTCTTTAGGGCAAGGATTATCATTTACTTGTTTGTATAACACCTCCCACAATGGGGCGCCTGACCTGGAGGCCTCTGGCACTGATTCGCAACCACTTAAATATGTGCTTAACTTTACGCACATACTTAAGTCCAATTGATTTCAATTCTTAAAAAGTTATGTATGTGCTTAAGTTCTTTGCACTTTCAGAGCCCCTATGCACTATTCATTCATTCATTGTTCTCCTGCTCATGGAACGTAGAGTGCACACTTCAGATCACCCATTTCCAGAGAGCCTGGTCTCCTGCCAATATTGCGGCCTGCTCTATTTTAAGGCTGAGCCATGACCATACAAAGCCATGATGTCCCACCAGTATGTGTGAGGCTGTCCATGACGTCTTCTCCATCTGGCTTTTATTGGATAGAACCCACGAAGCTTGCAGGCTGGTATGGACTCCAGCATACAGAGCAGGTGGGGCCATCTACCTGAACAGCACTGAGTCACTTGGCAAGACATTGGCGAGTGGTTGGCCCACTGTCTGACATCCTCATTTGTAACATGATGTATTACCAGAATATAAACATATTTTTATATATTATATATAAAATCATTTCCTCAATATTCATTGGGTATAAATCACACAGTGATGGGCTTGGGATAATCTCTGAACAGAAGAGAATTAGAATGTGTTTTAGCTAATCAAAGCAGTCTGCTTCTCCACCATTTGAAAGGTACAAACAATCTATCATGCATTTTAAATGTACAGGAACCCCACTAGAATTTTGTGGTACCTAACTGTCAAATTACTTTAAATCCAGGAAATAAAATACCAGTAACAGGCATAAAGCCATCACCTTCCACTCAGCCTGGTTGTTGTTGAGTCAACCATAACAACACAACACAATACTCCTACAAAAACAGTATCAGTACCTGGCTGCATAATGTAAACATTGCCTGAATTTAAACAGTTTTTAAGCCATTAGAGTGTGTATAATATATGCAGTATTTTTAAATAGCCCTCTTAATTCTTTACTATGTATAAACTAGTTCCTACTTTCAAAAGCTCTCTCTAATATCCTTCCCAACCTGCAAGGTCCTCAACTCCTGCAGAAGTCAATGGCAATTGTGGTTGCTAGGCACCTCGCAGAAGACATTCAGTACCTTGCAGATTCAGACCCTCAGTTATTCCTGCAGTCCTAGAATCCTTTTATTCAGAGCACAGCTATCTGAATGGAGGTTTAAATGGCTCCAGCAGAATGCTTTCCCCATAATCTTTTGGATTTCTAAATTCAGGAAAAAAAGTAACTGTTCTCATTAGTCATTTCTATTTAACATGACTCCTCTCATACAGAAATGCAGGGTATCCAGAGGGACTACTAATGTAACAGCCAAGCCAGATAGCAGAACATTGAAGTTTAAATAAAAATCAATATTGAGCCATACAGCTCTCAAAGTATGCTGAAAATAAAATTGTTTTCCACTGTAAATGTAATTTAAAAATCTAACATACTCAATACATTTGATATTGATTATTTTAGCAGTATTTCTGAAGGCTAATGGTTACAGTCTGTACCAGCTTTAATGTATTGGAGTACACGTATTGCTTTTGTTGTCCTAGCAACAGCTAGGAAAAAAATGATCTCACAAATAAAATTCAATGGAAATGCAGCAATTTACTTAGATAGACAAACTAAATGATTTTAAAATATGGAACTTTAAAAATATACTTTATGAACTTGAGTCAATGTTTTCCTAATTAGCCCAGAATGGAGTTTGTAATGGAGAGCAGAGAATGGGAAAGGTCAGTGTGTATATTAGTAAAGGGTAGCAGTCACTTAGCTAATTTATGAGAGTGGAAATAATGCATAAATATTTTATTTGCTCTGGGCACAATTTTTTTTAAACAACATGTGCTACTGGTTGGAGCAGGATAATGTGAATCAGGACTCCTGGGTTCTATTCCCAGTTCTGCCACTGTTTCAGTCTGTGGCCTTGGGCAAGTCAAAGAGGAGTATAATCACATGAGATGTTTACTGGGAGAGCCCTGGGGCCACACAAGTTGTGGCAGTCTCAGGGCTCCATCATCTGGAAAACAGTAAAATTTGTCCCATAGACCATGTAGCAGAACAGTGCTGAAGCCTTAAAGAAAATTATTTCAAATTATTCCAAAACTATCATTTCATTTATAAGATCTACTCTTCCATTCTATGAAGAACAGAAATAATTAAAATGAACCAGAGAATAGTGCATAATACCATAATACCATTGGATCAACCCCATAAGATTGGGCCCTATGGGATTGATCCAATGGAATTAAAAGGGAGTCTTTCTGTTGTACCAATACCTTCAATTACCAGTCCCCAAGAAACAGAATACCATAATACCATTATGATACCATATGATACCATTATAATACCATAATACCATTGGATCAACCCCATAAGATTGGGCCCTATGGGATTGATCCAATGGAATTAAAAGGGAGTCTTTCTGTTGTACCAATACCTTCAATTACCAGTCCCCAAGAAACAGAATAACTAAATAAACATATCTGAAGACTCGTATGAAATGGGAATGAACCAAGAGCAAGATATTAATCAAGGAAGGTCTTGAAGAAAAATGGAGAAACAGCTTTGCCAGATTTAGGGTTAACTATACAACTGTGCAACCACATTTATGTTAGATTATACCTGAGATGATCAGATCAAATGTCTAAACTGAAAGAGAGATGACACAATTAATACTTCTACAAAGATTTACCATTTATTGGTTAGCCAAATCAGAAAAAGTTCACAGGAAACGATCCTTGAATTTCCAATGTGTTCAAAATAAGGGCAAATATGAGAAAACAATGAGTACTTTTTAGGGATATTTCAAAACTGACTAACATTTACAATATGCCAGCTTTAATACAAATATTTACAACAAGGGGGAAATGAACACAAAGAAGACTAAAATATGGGATTGCCATTGATAATATTGAGCTAAATACATTTACACAATTTTAAGAAAAATACAAGAATTGTGTATACCTTCTTAAAGGCATTATTTAGAAAATCATAAGAATTAGAGACAGTTTAAACTACTTTAATTCCCAGTAGAGGCGTATGTAATGATAATCAGATCTAGTTTGTTTGTTTGTTTTAAAGGTACACTGTACACACATTTCTCTACATAACCGCAGGGTGATATTTGACAACATGAGGCTACACTAGAAAAAAGGAAATGAACCAACAAATCTTTCCACAATATTGGAAGGCTAGGATGCTAACCATTATGAGTAGTTCAAGTTCCCCAGTCTGGAGAGAATGCCAGCTGAATTTATTGAATATTATTGCATGACAGTCTTATTCCCCCATCCCCGGAACAAAAATCACAAATGCTACAAAGACTGGCAAAGCATGTGGAATTCTCTTCAAATCTCTGGGGAATGTCCCAAATTGAAAGATTTCTTGACAGATGTCAAATAATTGATAGAAGAGCTATTTCAGGAATTTATACCCCAAGTCACACTTACTATGATGTTGAGGACTTGTCCCTCCTTGCTGATATTAAACAGATAGATGTGTCCGTTAGTAAGTGGCCAGGAAAGGTGGGTTTTTCAAAAGTGCTCAGTGCCGGCCTAAACTATATTCACGGAAAAGTTAACTGCCTTTTTGACTTCAGTGTCAGCAGAGTTGGGCCAATGCTTGGTGGTTTTGAAAATTGGACCCTAAATGTATTTCAGTATCATTTTTGTTTATTCTTTCTGTTGTTTGCTCTTGTTATGTATGTTGTTATTATTTCTTGTGTGCCTGTTTACTGAAATCCATAATTTATAGTGCCTGATGCTGCTGTGTTTTCTTGTCTTACATAACTGGCATGGTCTCATAAGAAAATAATGTGTTCTGCCGACTATTCTGTTTACATTTAATTTTAAAAAAATTAGTAACACAACCTGACAGTCAGGTAAACCTAATCAGAGGATCAGTGTAAAAAGAAAAAATGTATGGAGACACTCAACCAAATTCTGCACAGATATCCTCCTGTGTAATCCCAATAAGTGCAACAGGACATCAGTGGGAATGCATGGGGTGAAAAGAGGTCCAAAATATGACCTTCACTGGTATACTTTGGTAAAGAAAAGAGAACAAAGAGGCATATTTGAATCTGCAGAAAGGATAAAGATAGTAAGAAGATAAAATATCAGGGTTGTACTTATTTCAATGCCACTGAAATGAACCAACATTCAGAACTATGAATTCGTCACAACAGCCAGTAACACTAGTGCTCACAGTTTTAGGACTCACATGCAGGAACTCATGATGAAGGAACAGCAGCTAATCATGAAAAAAAGACTTCTCTGATACTTAGGGAGGAGATAAAACTTAAACTGTCCATTCCCAAAAGGGCCCTCTTCTAAATATAGACGTTCCCCCAGACAGGTAATCAGCTTCCTGTGCCTTCATGATTCAGCATCATGTTTGCAAATAAAGAAAAGGTAGAGAAACATGAAAAAAATAGGTCAAAGTATAGCAGCAAGCAGGAAAATGTGAATCCATTAAGCAATGAATATAGAGTATTAATTGAAGGGTATTTACCTCACTGACTCATGGCTCTGCACTATCCATGCAGGTATCCCACACACAGACATATGATCTTATATTTGCTAGACAGACCACAGCAGCCAGCTCTGTAGCAAACCCACACCATTGTTTTTTAGATAATAAATGAGTAGTTTCTGGCACCAGTTCTTCACTGGTGTGCTCCCTGCTTAGCTAGAGTGTCTCTGTTTTACTTACTAGACTCAGACTTACCCTCTCACTCAGATTGTCTTTGTTTTTTCTCCACAGTTCAATAATAGATTGCTCAGGTGGAAATTAACAATTAGATGAGAACAGATGAGACTTAGAGCATGTCACACTTACACCACTACAGCAACACCGTTGTTCCGGTACAGCTGGACCACGGCAGCATGTGATGAAGATGCTCTATGAACTCTCCCATCAGCATAAGAGAACCACTCCTGCAAACAGCATAAGCAATGTCGGTGGGAGAAGCTCTTATATCAGCGCTTATATCAGCGTAGCTTATGTTGCTCGGTGGGGATGGAATATTCACACCCCTGAGCGGCATAAATTTTGCCAACAGGTGGTAATATAGACATTGCCTAATACTCATACCTCCGCTTTGAACACCTGCTTTGAACACGTATGAGAATGAAAAAAAATGATGCAGCTGCTATGAGAAGTTTAAAAAAAAAAAAAGTCAGAGGACAATGCAAAAAATAAAAATCTAAAACATGTAGCAAACAGGGAAACATGTAACAAACATGTAGCAAACTTTTGGCCATGAACACCAAAACCCTCTCCTCAACACCCACGCTGTGTAACTCAGCTGGGTGCTGTGGAACTCCACAGGGACAACTGGAGAGGAATCCGTCCCACTTTAGGTCATGGAGTGACAATGGAGCTTAACACACCTCTCCAGGGGAAGGAATAAAGGACAGATGTACCTGCCCAATGCCAGGCCCCAGCCTGCCCTTTGCTACCACTGCCAGCTCCAAATACCTCGCCATGCACAGGGAGCCTCCAGAAAGCCGAACTTTGTGCCACACAGAAGGGTTGTGACCAATTAAATACAAAGAGCTGGCCTCTCACAATATGCTAGCTCCATCCTTCAAAATGAAAAACAGGACTAGTCCAGTCATAGCAATTTCAATAGAGTAACACATATCGTTGCACAACCTCCAGCTTCCCTTCTTCACCCCCCCTCTTAAAACAGTCATCTGGGGTCTGATCCAGTGCCCCTCAAAGACAATGGAAAGACTCTCACTGACTTCAATTCTCCATTCATCAAGCTGCTAATTCCATGGAGAAGTTCCCTGTCTAATGTTAAGAGACAAAAGAAAATGGTTAATGGGTTACCATAGGAAAATCAGTACAATATGTACTTTATAGCAGCTTTTATGATGGTCATCTCAAGGCACTGTACAGCATCAGACAGTTAAAATAATTATGGAGCTCATTTAAACTAATTAGAATACTCCAGTGAACAGAAAAGTCTTCAGTCTCCCTTTAAGGAGATAGGAGGGCATAGATCTAATGCTGAAAGGCACAAAAAGTTTGGAAACTTTGAGGCAACTTTGGCAGCTTCCCTTTTCACATTTAGAATATATAATACATGAGCCCTGATTCAGATTCAGGGTCTGACACTTGGAGTTACTCACATCTGGAAACAGCAGAATTTTACAAACACATTACACTTCAACAAAGAATGAGAAAAGATATGTGCTCTGACAACATCAGACAAAACCTGGCCGTCTCATTGACTGAGATCAGATATAACGTAGCTTCAGTTTGATAAAACAGTACATGCTCTGCTTTGCCAGGGGGCCTGGTTGAACTAAATATAATAGGCATCGTCATCACGATGTGCAACAGAGAAAATTTGAATTTCCATTGGCTACATCAAAGCTCAGTCCTCATATATTTGCTATCTAGTTAAAGATTAGCTTGGTTAGAAAGAAAAAGCAAGAAGAGCATAAAATTAACACCCAAACCAAGTCAAACCTAAGAAAAATAGAACCAGCTGCTGTTGGTTTGGCCTGGCATGGCTGTCACTGGCAGCTGCAGGAACTGTTGTACTGCTCTGCTCAGCAGTAAACAGGGCACCAATATAATAAAACATAAGTAAGTTCACAGGAGTGAAACAATCAACCCCAGAGGAAAGTTAAAACCTGCTCTGGCAGCAATGAATGTAAAGCAAGCATGAAGAAACAGGTGAGTTTGACAGGCAGGGGACGAAGGAAGCCAAGCAGCAAAGATTGGGAAGGTGTGAGGAGGAAAGGATTGTACAGACATGGATCCCACACAAAATAAAGAGGCTTTGTAACCAGTGATGCAGTTATAGCTTTAATTCCAGAGATGCCTGTAATCCATTCTATATATCATTAACAATCGAGGAAATCATGGCAGTGTCACCAGGACAGAGAAAATAATTGATTCCATTCATAGTTCTTACATGGTAAAAAAAAATTTGATTCAAATGTGATTCAGAAATGAACTGCTCCTTGTTTCTAGCAATGAAGTTCACTGCAGGAGAAGGAGAGCCCTTGCTAAACTGTAATTCACGCTTATGAAGAGAATTTCAGTTCTGCTAGAAATGAGCATTAACCGCTGTTGGAAAAAAATCCAGATTTACAAGTTTTGTGACTATGCAACTAAAGTACCAGGGTGATAAAGCAAAACATTTCTCCCTTGCAGTATACAAGTACTGATTGGTTAAAAAAAAATGGTTCACGTTTTCATACGTATTAGTAGCAGATGCTTAGGAGGCAGATAAGTTATTCATCCCACCAAGAAGCTCTCATTATGACAGGGACCCCATGTTACTACATTTTTTTTTAAAGTACTGGTTTAAAGCTACCTTTACCATTGGTTTCAACTAATAGCTCATGCTTCCACAAATCTATTGGGTCTTTATACACAGAGCCAATTGCTAAGTCCTAACTTACTCTTTATTCATACAAAATTCCTATTGACTCCAGAGTGAATTTTACCTAAATAAGCACCGTACCATCCAGATTTAATCCATAAACTTGCTGGAATCCGATCACTAACTTGTCTGCTTAATTGGTCAAGATCTATCTTATGGAAGACAATGTATGATGGCTTCTACTGGTGGGTGGGTGTCAGAGAGCAAGATAGAACAGAAAAATATCATACTAGGCAAAATGCCTTAATGTAACACCCTGCTGTTCATGAGAGATTTAAATGCGAAAACAGGAGTAAAAGTAGTGGATCAAAACATAATGGGCTAACATGAATTAGGACAGACCAATGAATATGGACACACAGTTCTTTTCGAATAATCATTGTTTTAGTTCTACATCACAATGAAAGAAAATAGACTTGAGTTCTCCAAATCAACTCCACAGGAACTAAATAAACAATATAAATGTGCACAGAATATGAGAAAATGGTGTTTTCAACTATGAAATCCTGGCAACATTAAGGGTGCTACTAACTGTTTGCAGAGTTTGATATTTACCATAAGCAAAAGATAAATAAATAAATATATCAACTACTCAAGTTCAAAGTGGTCAGTAACAGTATATAGTGGAGAAAAATATCATATAGGGCATATACACCAAAGGTTCAACTTACTGCTGGATACTGATCAGACAGAATATATATATGAATGATGGAGGCAGAGACAAATCCCATTTTCCCCCAAGTAATATTATCAAGATGGAAAAGGATAGTGAAATAGAAGCTATGGGTTCAGGAGAAGTAGAGAATCACCAAAGCTGGTTTATAACAGTATGGATTTTGAAATTATTAGACAAAATTTTAATTCTGATCTGACACCAGTTTTTAAACTGATGTAACTCCATTGTCTTCAATGGAATAACTTGATTTGCAACAGTGTAGAATCATATCCCCTGGGTTTGATTCTCTAATCATGGATTTACACTGGTATAACTCCACTGTCTTCGGAAGAGTTAATCCTGATTTACACCAGTTGAAGTGAGATGGGAATCAGGTCCACTCTCTACAAAGCTGGAACAGATGGATATAAATATGCCTTAACTCACCACCCACTCACCCTACATGATCTCATCAGCACTTACCACCACTAAGATATCATGAAGAAGAAAAAAAACCCAAAATTATTAGACAGGTGAATTAAAAGGACAAAAAACAATAAGAAAGGGAACAAATTCTGAGCTCTATTCTGGACTTTGTCTCTTTAATGTTTCAGACATTGACTTGTTTAGATACATGCGTTGAATGGGTACGGATACTACAGTGAATATATGATATACAGGTGTTCCAGACTGCATTTTCTATCTAGTTAAGTGGCAGACAGATTTTAGGGGATCACTAGAGTTGTTGCAGCCAGACAGATGTTCTCTTAGGCACGGTCTGAGCACTTAAGTTAAATCGGGGTCAAACAGTGGGCCAATGCCAGTGTAACCCACACACCTCCTGAGTGTAGTATTCTGTCCCCTATAGGGGCACTGAGACCACTTAGAAAGAGAGATTAATGTATCTGCTCTACAATCTTAGCTCACAGTCATGTGGCTTTTAGCTCATGCATTTAGCTCCATAGGTCCCAGGTTCAATCCTGCCTACCAACGACAGGGGTCTGTCGGTGTTACACCAGGAATGTAACAATCACTGATTCTAGTGTTCCTGAATAGTCAAGAACTGCTGTTGCACACACAACCTACAGCTTTGGAAACAAATTTGTAAGGTAAGTATAGTGGGAACAAACCATGCAGACCCTTTCATCTGCAGCTGCAGTATAACAAAACCAAATCGGAGAAACAAAAGAAATTACCATGTGACGAATGTAAAAGTTCACCCTGTACACTAAATTTGAAACAAAGCTGAACAAACTAAAACATGTCTTAGGGCAAGTTTTAAATTATGATTTCACTTCCATGGCTGGTGTCTATGATGGATAATTTACCAAAATAACAACCACCACCTATATAGCGTTTTTTCATCCCCGACTCTCACAGTATTTGCAAAGGAGACTAAGTATAATTGTTTCCAGATGGAGAAACAGAGGTACAGAGAGAAGAAATGACTTGCCGAAGGTCACACAGTGTTCCAGTAGCAAAGCAGGAAATAGAATGCAGATCTTCTGACTCCCAGAATCATATTACCTCTCTGAGCTCTGTTGAACCGTCTCATTCCACATTTGGTACCTGAAGAACTATTATAATGACAACATGAACTACATGGCCTCGTAGGGGTGTAAGATTCCCCCACGACAGCATGTGGCCTCCTGAACCTTGAGTGTGAACACACAGGACTCAGGAGTAAGTAGACACAGCATGCTCTCTACTCATCCCATCAAACAAACAGTGCACATGGGTTATGGAGATGGAAGATAATAACAATGTGCTACTAGTAAGAGTCAGTAGCAGATTATGCCCCCTGCCTCATAGCAAACAAGAGACAGGGAAGGAATCATGCTACATTGCGCCAGGGGCAGATTCTAACTCTACATGAGGACTAAACCTTCCTTCCCTGAAGCAATGAAAGAACCTTATTGACCTCAATTGGAGTAGGATTGAATCTTCAGTTAGTAAAATGATAAATGCCAGAACATTGCCTCTCTCCTACAGGAACAATCTCACTGTTCCTCCTACTGACCCTGCCCCTTTTGTTTCATGTCACCGTAAAAAAGAACTGTAAAAGGTGAAGAAGACACGGGTGATTATTGCCTGTTTTTAAGCAAAATAGTAAAATATTGTTGACCTCTCATGAAAGCAGCAAAATGTCAAATGTTGCTCTTTTACTTTTTGTGAAAAATCTCTTCTGCCCAGCACAGTCCTTTCTTTGTTGTGATGCATTAAATTGTATCTGACGCATCTAGGCTCAACAAAACCAACCATAGACATTTACTCTTTTCATTCTTATTTATTAACTGAGGGAGGGCATCTAGGCCATGATTCACCAAGGCACATAAAAATGTGCCTAACTTTAAGCACAGCAATATTCCATTGATTTCTATGGGACTATTCGCAACCTCAAAGGTAGGAATGTGCTCAAATACTTTGCGGAACAGGGGCCCTAATTCTTCCCAGTCCCCTTCCCTCAAAGGACAGGAAACCTGATCCTGATCTTGTAGAGGCAAGCTAGGGGAAGCTCCATTGAAGTCAACAGAATTATGTAGACGGGGAACTCTTTGCCTTTTTGTTGTGTGTGTGTTCAGCACCTAGCACAATGGGGTCCTGGTCCATGACTTGGGCTTATAGGCCTTACCATAATACAAATAAATAATGACAACAGTGTAAAAAAATATCAGAATCAAGCAGCCCATTTGACTATCAGTCTTTCACTTCTGCTGCCTCCTCATTCCTCTGAGCCACTTCTCTCGCAAGTACAATCAGTGTCAGTATGTTTTCTCTAGGTAAAAATATAACCTTAGCACTATATGCATCAAAGATTTATACACATGCTTAACTTTAGACACATGCTTAACCATCAGTCACTTTGAAGTCAGCGTTAACCACATGCATAAAATATTTCAGAATTGGGACCACCTTTTACTCCAGTTAGCCCTGCAAAGTTAAGGTAGCTATAAGAAAGTGGCGTCATTATAATGCAAAAATAAAGTTAATAGTTAGCAGTAGTAGTAAGCTATTGTATTCCCAAATATAAAAAATGCCTTTGTAAAACATGTCACTGACAACTAATTAACTGAGATTATGATAATTGTTATTTCAGTAGCTCTGAGCCAGCAGTGGGGTTCCATGCCTTGTGCTCTCAGACACACAGTAAGAAAATCTCGGTCATGAAGATCATGCAATTAATGTAAGGAAAGTTGAAACACGGGATGCGACAAACAGAGAGAACAGGGGCAGGAGGATGAGGGTAACAGTTATTGAAACACATGGTTTTATAACTACAGTCAGCAAGTTGAGACAACTCATAACAAACAAACATCAATAACCCCTACTAGCCACCTGCTTGGCTGTTATCAATTAATAATTTACCATAGTCCCCAGGGCAGAATGTTGCTGAGGAGAAAGGGTCTGTGGCTTTGTGGACTAGTTTGGGGAAGTGCATTCCATGACTAGGAGGAATCCTGAAAGAAAGCTGGAATGAACTCATGGGAGAAGCAGATGAATGGATGATCGAACCTGGCATCATTTGCATTGCAAAGAAGATGAGAGATGTAGTAAGATAGACAAGAGCCTTGAATGAGATGCGTGTCACACACTGAGGTGTAGGCGGTGCGACCTAGTTGTCAGAACAAGAATCTTGCCTAGGGGTCAGAGCAGAATCCGAGAGCAGAACTGGAGGAGTGGTCAGGGACAAGTCAATGATCGGAAGTAGGTGCCAGGAGTCAAAACAGAATTAAAGGGCAGAGCTAGAGTCATGATTAGGAGATAAGACAGTGGTCAAAGCCAGGAGTTTTGAGGAAGGTAGGGACTAGAGCAGGAGCAGGTATGGGCTGGACCAAGGGTCAGTACAAGAAGCAGGTCTGGTACCGCTGCAGGAATGGAACACATCGAGCAGACAGTGTGATGTTGTTGCTACAAAGGCTTAAATGGTGATCTGTTGGCCCTTCTGACCAATCTGAGAACACGGTCACTTAGGGAAGGTTTACTGGGTCCAGCTGAGCTCACTGGGTTGCTAGGCAACACGCCCAGAGCCAGCTGAGTTCCAGACAATACATGGAGGAGGTGGTGCCAGTGGAGGAACTGAAAGAGGGAACTGAAATGGTCAGAACAATGGACCAGGATGATGATCCTAGCAGCCATCTTTTGGATGGACCTGAGAGCACTGCAGTGGGTATCAGGAAGTCCAGAGAGGAATATGTTACTGGTTTGGAGAATGTTTTACCCACCATGTCCTGAAGATGACATTGTGGATATGTATAGATAAGTGGTCTCTTTTTTCATTTCTAATTTTTAATGTCTATACTTAGATAAATGCTAACCCTTTCAGAAGTAAAAGTCAGACCTCTCAGATATTTAAATCTCTTCCACTGCTGAATTAAATTGCTCACTGGTGAATTTGCAAACTGCCTTTTTAAAAGAAAGCAAACAAATGATTATTTTGTTGAACACTGATTTGATACACCAAATTTTCCAGGAATTACTGACATTAGGTACGACTCATTATTCTATCAGTATATGTATGACAGGTGATGGGGAAACAAATTTTGATCAGTGTCAATCAATCAATCATACATTATTTCCAATAGGATGACATGCCAAATTCTTGACATACTAATGAAATATGCCTGATGCTAATAAATGATGACCTGTCAACTCAATTGCATACTGCATCTTTAATTTAAAGACACTGCACTGTGGTGCAACTATAGATCAAGAGGAAAAATTTCAGAGGTGAAATTGACATTAAACTATGAAATTAAAACCATGAAAAGAAGATACCAGAATGCAAGAAGCACATAGATAAATCATTTTACATACAAGAAGACTTGCAGTCCCAATAAAAACACATCATTGTGAAAAATGGTCACGAATCAGCAGAAACAATAATGAAACCAAGGTACTTCCCTATTGAGAAGATGGTATGTGTTTGTGGGGCAGGGGAGAAGGGAATGATATTCTGTAATATTTTCTACATTTAGATGTATGTAAATTAAATGAAAAATTTAGACACAGGAAATGTAGCCAGTTCCAGCTGGTGACCAGTTCCAGAGTGTATATAAAGTTTGGGCAGAATCAAGTGTACAACACTTGCTGTGGCCTTACATACAGAGGAGCTCATGCAGCCAGGCAGTGGGGAATAACCTTCTTTAGCTGTATTGCAGATTAGTCGGGAATGTGCATGTTTCAAAACATGAACGGGGCCCAACATCTCAAGCTGACCCTGCCCCCTTTGTGGTTCTGTTCGTGGAGGGTCTCTGAAGTACGCACTGCACAGATTTTGGAGGAGGCCAGTGCACAGATTTTGGAGGAGTAACAATTGACTTTTGATTGAACAAAGGGCAGCTTGAATTTAGTCCGTGGCCTTTAGCTCTATGTACTGTTTGATTTTAGTCCCATTAATGAAATAGCAAAACACCTGTTGGTTTCCACATGAGCAGGATCATTGACTCTGAAAATGCTAAAATAGGCAGACAGTGGCAATTACAGTCAGTGCCAATGCTACTAATATCAGAGAGAGAATAACAAAGATTTGTTATTCTTTGGTGCTCGCCACCACACCTCCCACATGCAATGCTGAACATCATGACAGTGGCAAATTACCACTGAGCTGCTGGAAAACCCATTGAAGTGTCATTTAAACACAATAGCAAGTGTAGCATTGGATCTGCAACTTCACTCATTCAAATACCCCTGCACAGCTTTACTCTATTTTAATTTTTGTATTTATTATTGGGCTGCTGCTTTTTTGTTGTTTAACAGAACAAGCTGGAAAAGCCAGACCCATGGAGAACATCTCTATTTAACTGAGCACTTGCCCTGTGTTCAATGAAAGAAATTCCTCCTTATAAGCCGGAAGAGTTGATTTCACTTTGGTATTCATTATAGCTGATTTGTTGTCTCGTAACAGAGCCCTACTCTCCACTCTAACTGTAGGCAGTGAATGCAACTTGTTATCCACAGCTGGTCTCAGCATTTTTCGGAGGGCCTTCAAAACAATTTTTTTCAGGCCTTCTGCCACTCAAATGCAATCACTTCCTGGCCTATATGGTCACATGGCTACATGCAGTGGCAGCCTTTGTTCTGGTCACACATACTTGATGCCCAGAGAAATTGGCCTGGCACCAAGGTGGTGAGGAAATACTCTGCAACCTTTCACAGGCTGCAGGAGCTTGCTTTGTGCTGGAGCATGGAACAAATTGTGACTCAAACCAGTTCTATTCTGCCTCTCCAATTTAGCCCGAAGACAGTTAATCGTGACAATAAAGTTCACAGGCCTGGTTTACCACTGTGCTAGTCCAGGTTTACTTTGGTGCAACTCCACAGATATCAGAGGAGTGTTACCAGCATAAAACTGGAACAAGATTCTATTTAAAAGAATTTAAAAATCAACCAAAGAAATTTCCCCAGCACAGATGCTAACATACACATGAGCAAAGACTTTCCACAGGATATTAGTTACCCAAACTTCAGCAAGAACCAGGCTTACAAATATAAGTGGAAGGCAGACAAAAGAAACAAAATGACACACACACACATTCCAACTTTGAATCTAGACTGACAGTCAGGCAGCTCGTCCCTCCTGAGGCAAACATTAACTCAACCTGGACCTCAACAAGATTTACTGAGATCCCCACAACAGAGACACTGAAATGGACAAAGGTACCACAGACATTTGTATTGGCTTGAAATATTTGAAACCTCCTATGAAAGAAAGTTACAAACTGAGATTCTCAAGGAACAAGCAGGACAAGAGAATCTGTGTCAATGCTAACTGAATCATTAATAAGGAACAGCACCACCAAAGCTGCTCAGACAAAGCGTCTACCTGATATCATGACATAATGAGCCTGTACCCATCATGGTAGTTGCACACAGGCTCAATCCTGAATCACGGAAGTATACTGGAGTTCTGCCACTGAATTATAGGGGTGCAGGAACAGATTGTTAAACATGTGCTTAAGCCCCCATTGACTTAAAGTTAAGCATGTAATAAAGCACTTTGCTGAATAAGCATGGAATGCTGAACTGGGGGCCTTAAAACAGGTATTGCACAAGCAACATTCTAATCTGCCTTTGCATTTAGGGTCGCCAATCATCTGGGATTGTCCTGGAGTCTCCAGGAATTAAAAGATTACTCTTTAATTAAAGATTGTGTCATGTGATGAAACCTCCAGGAATACATCCAACCAAAATTGGCAACCCTATTTGCACTTTACTCATCAAACCATGTTGCTGTGTGTTTGATGTGAGGCAACGTGAAGCAGTATTAAAATGTGAAACTATGCTCTGACTTGGTCTTTGAAGAGAATGCCATCAATAAATTTGGACAGACATTTTTCATAGTTAATTCTTTAGTGCAAATCAGTTTCATATGCACATATGCCAAATGTTCAATATAAAATATAAAATAGTTTAGCTAATACAGAAAGTAAGTCAGGGTCCATATACCTATATATTATGCAGTAAATGTAGTATTAAGTAGAATTATAAATGGTAAATAAATTTGCTCCTTTTACTGTTACGATGCATATAATTTCCCATAAAATCCAACTATATAATATATATGATCACTGGAAAGGAAGTATCCAAGAATGAACAAAATCCGACACAATATACATTTTTAATGCTCACAGAAAACCAAAAGGATGTACAATAGGACATCACTACATTATTATATAATTTAAACTCAAACCTCCTACCTTATTATGCTTTTACGCCTAAATATTTCTGCCTCTACATAAAAATAGATTTTGAGAAAGGAGTTGGTTAATAATTCATTTCAGTTTTATATTATTTAATACTAAATTAGCATGGAATACAATCACAGTAAATGTGACATTCAATTCAGTTTCAAATATAGGCTCATTGTAAGTAGTGATATTACCATAAATATCTGTACATCAACAAACACAAGCCAGCTAACGTGGTGCTCTTGAAGATCTGTTCCTGCATGATACTGAAAGTCTATGATTAGTAGACAAGGTACTGCAGAAAAGAAAATATTAACTGAGAAATCATTTTATTACCACTGTAACTTCCTTACTTCACCAAGTTTTGCATTATTCAGCAGAAAATTAAATTTAACTTGATTTAAAATAAGCAAAGTCACTGGATAAATTCAGTAAATTATCAGCTGTGACACAACTTTTCCTTTCACTTCCTAAAAAAATTAGAATTGAGTCCATGACTTATGTATTCTTTCCGGAGAATGGAGCACAGTATTACAGAATGCATTTGCCAGAAGAATAAATCATGATTGACAAAATGAAATTTGTTAATACAATGGTTTGAGGCAGTTGACAGAATTTTTTGTCAACAGACTAGATTAAGGGATTCAGAAAAATGAATTTTGCAGATGGAATGGCTTTGATGTTTCTGATGAAAAGTATTTTGTTGACAGAATGGATCAGAGTGAAAAAATGCATTTTCGCAGCACAAGGGTTTTAGCTCTTTGACAAAATGTATTTCATCCCCAGATGTTTTGGCTGAGTTGTCAATTATTCTCTCTGTCTGCCATTAACCAATCATTGCTGTGGACTAAAAGCTTTCTTTAGTGGCAGCTATGGAGGAGGTAGCTGAAGGTATTACAAGAGCTCAGCAACTAGTCATGTTGAACCATTAGCTATGATAATGTAGTTAAGTGTAATGTTCATTAAGTGCTACGTGAGCCAAACATGCCTATGGAATAAGAGATTTTTCATTATTCTCCTTTTAGTCCTTTCCTTCACCTTTAGTCTAGGCTATGCCACCCATGGTTTGTCTGGTACACTATTTATTACAATATCCATTGGGTACTTAATAGAGTTTACTGCCTTTCTTTCTTGCTTTCCCTTATGGAAGGTGGCCCTCCCGCCATAGATTAAGACTCCAGCTCTGCAAACATTCACTTTTGAGCACTAAAGTCTAGGGGCTATATTGTGGCTTTAGGCACAGCTCAAGCTGGTGCATAAATACCACCCTTCCTGGAGTAGCCCACTTGTACAGCCCTCGCATTCACAGTTCCCTCCCTGCTTCCTCTGTGCTCCAGGGAATGAGTAAGTCACATCACCCCTTTTTGTGGAGCAGTTTACTCCACCGTGAATGCCTGGCCAGCTTCTCTGCCTGCCAAGTGGTGATGGGTGAGAGCCAGGGCTTCTGCTACTTCCCGTTCCTTCCAACCACTACCCATTTGCTTGTAGCGACTAAGGGCTGCAACAATCTAGACCAGAACATTTGTGTTTCTAGTTTAATACTCAGAGTTTGTCTGACTAGTATTTGAGGAGCAGATTGTGAGTCAAGCCTCACCTTGGCAAGCCCTGGTGCCCCATGAACGCCAGCGAACAAAGCTAATATCTTCATGCGCTGGATGTTGCACACACACCCCAAAATCAACATACACAAATGGGGTTTGCCCATGAAAATCCTATTACCTACACATGTGAGTTTTTCAGATGTTGAACGAGAGATCATGGCTTATTTATTCTCTCCTGCCTGGCCTATACTCAGGAATGTGAACATGGAGACAGAAGCAAAATGGCAGGCAAGGGACCATGCAGCTAGACCAGGCCAGCTGAATGCAGCAATCAAAAAAAAGAGTTAGCAAGAGGAAAGCAATTGTGTCAGGCTCAGAGAAGGGAAAGGAAGGGAAGGGCCAGGGCAGGTACAGAGAGCAAGCTGGCACACAACAAGACTAGAGGAAGGCAAGAAGTAACGTAACTAAGGGCCAGACTTGAGTGTAAACTCCAGCCCACCAGACTAAGGCTCCAGACCAGATGTGCCCAGAGGGAAGAAGCTCGACAATACCAAAGCAGACTCATGTGGAAGGAAGTAGCTTTATCAGGCCAGACCAGAGCTGTTTGGGTAACCATGAGTTTATGCCAAAAACAGGAGAAGTCCTTTTCAGGGCTACTCTCAACAGGTCATAAGTGGACACCTCTAAATTACCCTTGTGGCCAGGTGATAACCTCATATTTTGAAAGTAATTCTAGAGGCTTTCCATTAGAAAGCCATAATCCAGTAACTGTCTCACTGATTCTTGGAGAAGACTGGAGACCCGCAGAACAGATTTAAAGAATTTAGAGAGACCTGAACACAGTACAAAGAATAGTTGTACAGCTCAGAGAGAAAGGGTTACACACCCACATTGCTGAATATGGGTGTCATAAATATAAAGCGAAGGGTAAACACCTTTAAAATCCCTCCTGGCCGGAGGAAAAACCGTTTCACCTGTAAAGGGTTAAGAAGCTAGGATAACCTCGCTGGCTCCTGACCAAAATGACCAATGAGGAGACAAGATACTTTCAAAGCTGGAGGGGGGAGAAACAAAGGTTCTCTCTGTCTGTGTGATGGTTTTGCTGGGAACAGAAAAGGAATGGAGTCTTAGAACTTAGTAAGTAAAAATCTAGCTAGATATGCGTTAGATTCTGTTTTGTTTAAATGGCTGATAAAATAAGCTGTGCTGAATGGAATGTATATTCCTGTTTTCGTGTCTTTTTGTAAGTTAAGGTTTTGCCTAGAGGGATTCTCTATGTTTTGAATCTGATTACCCTGTAAAGTATTTACCATCCTGATTTTACAGAGGTGATTCTTTTACTTTTTCTTCCATTAAAATTCTTCTTTTAAGAACCTGATTGCTTTTTCATTGTTCTTAAGATCCAAGGGTTTGGGTCTGTGTTCACCAATGCAAATTGGTGAACATGTTTATCAAGCTTTCCCCAGGAAAGGGGGTGTAGGGTTTGGGGAGGATTTTGGGGGGAAAGACGGCTCTTCCAAGCAGGCTCTTTCCCTGTTATAGATTTGTTAGATGCTTGGTGGTGGCAGCAATAAAGTCCAAGGGCAAAAGGTAAAATAGTTTGTACCTTGGGGAAGTTTTAACCTAAGCTGGTAAAAATAAGCTTAGGGGGTTTTCATGCAGGTCCCCACATCTGTACCCTAGAGTTCAGGGTGGGGAAGGAAACTTGACAATGGGAAAAATTGTGTTACCCTTAATCATGTTGAGTACTATTCAATATAATAATAGCTCTGTAAAATCTGACCCTAAATAGTTATTATTACTAATAATAATACATATGGTCAGCTTAGCAAATATAGCTGCTTAGAGCCATGTAAGCTCTGTGTCTAACCTCATCTCTTTTAAAAGGCAGTACTTATGTGTTTCTAGAGAAAGGTTTATCAGAATAATGGGAGTGCTACATATTTCACTGCAAATGCTTTAGATGGTTTATTATATTCTGTGTTCTAACACTGCCTGCACTATAGTCACTGTCATTAAAGTGTTTCATTGTATTCCCAATGGCTGCAGGGTAAGGAATCTGTGCTGGGTGAAACAGAATTGCCCCTTATATAAATAACTACATAAATCTAATTATCTGTGAACATATTCCCCCTTTGTAATTTGAGTTCTGATTAACCTCTGTTTATTCAGCACCATGCAGTTTTTTCTTCTCTTTACTCTCCTCCTTCAGCCTCACTTTGCTTTCCACCCAGAATCTGGATTTCCCAGATCTCTAGCATTTTGGTGTTTAATTCATATCGACATAGCACAATCAGTACTGAATCAGTACTTCTAATTTATCTTTCCAGCATCAATTAGTAAGTACATTTTTTCTAATGGGCTAAGTTCCCAACGCTATCTCAAAATATTTCTTGATATAACCAACCAAAATATTTCTTGATATAACCAAGACTGTTGACAGCAAAGTTATTGCACCTGCAAATTTTAATTGGCTGGAGAGACGCATCTTCTTAATTGGTATTTGCTAGCCTTCCAACACAGGACTTTCTGCTGCACAGTGGGAATGAATTCACACTACAACTGTGATATGAAATGCAGACAGAATTGATTAGTCAGCATGGCTCAGCCCTTGTAGGGTTCTGGAGATGTACTTCCAACTGGGGGCGCAGTAAGTCCTCCTCCCCCCCTACACACACACAAATAATGTGTTTGAATTCACTGCAATTACAAATGATTAGCTGTGCATGAAATTACTCAATCTGAACAGGCAAAACCCTGTGCATCTGAAGGTTAGCAGGCCCACCTGTTGTATCCACATTTGAAAATTTAATCTATGAAGATGGACTGATAAAAGAACATTTTACTTTACTCATTTCCTACTCTATTACCTGTATGTCCAAGGACATCATGAAACTAGGAGACTTTACCACAAAGATTCAGCAAAAGTAAAATCAAGGAGTATCATCATGAATAATAATAGTTATTATTATTTGTATTGCTGTAGCTCCTAAGAACCCCAGTCAGGGGCCAGGGTCCCCTATGCTAGACACTTAAACACAGAACAAAAAGACAGACCCTGCCCCAAAGAGTTTACAATCCTATTGCCAGGACCAACACTGTTAAGGCCTTTAAAAATCAAGGGAGACGTCCTGGCTCTACTGAAAACGCTAGCAAAACTCCCATTAATGGCCAAGATGTCACCCTCAAATTCTAGGGACAAGATTTTTCAAAACACAGGAGCCCAGACTGAGGCTCCTAAATTCATATTAAAATTGATCAGAGCAGTTATGAAAAAGAGGCCACCTAGGATGCTTATGAAAAGTAAATCCTAACTCAACACTTCGGATGTAATTTCCAGAATCAGTACAGGCCTAACTCGGTTTCCATTAAATTCAATGGGATCAGAGCTTCAAAGGAGCAGAATTAGGCCACCGCTGAGGGGTGCTTTAGGGGGAAAAAAATAAATCACACCATTTGCACACAATATGTTTAGGTTTTGTGGGGGAAGAGGATGGGTATTTTGCACTGCCAAAACATTTTGCAAATTTTTCTGTAAAGTTGTTTCTGATACAATCAGTACACAAATTTATCTAACAATTCTTGTCTTCAATATACTAGTCTATAAAGAGGACTAAAAACCTCAGAAACTGATGATTTCTTAAAGAAAAATGTTAGGTTAAAATTGATATTTATTCAAAAAGCAAATATTCTTACCTTTGTTACAAATGACATTCACTTCTTTCCTGGAATCTTTCTTATGTTTTGTTATTAACCTATTAATTGAAAGAGCCATTAATCAGAGTTGGAATGAAGAAGACACAAAAAATAGAACATGACATTAATTATCCATCACATTATCCTGTACAATACTTTGATCAAGCAATCATGCTGTTGAACACGAATCCCTTCAGCCAAACATCTCCAACACTTCTATCTGCACTGGCATTTATAGTAGCTCTTCTCTTGCACTTTAGGAGAAATGTTCATCTTAAAGAAATGGTTTCTGAAATGCAATTATATAACAGATATGTTAATGCATAATTAGTTGACACCTTGTATGTAATGTAATGTAACTACACGACTCAACATCAGTATAAAACACACTGCTATCAAGATCAACGTATTTGCATTTTATAGCGCAACACCTTACTTTGTGATATTAAATAAGCAAATGGGATAACACCGGAGTCTTTTGTTATTACAAGGTTGCGGATGATGAACATGTATATTTAAAGAGATCACTGTGAACCATTAAACAATTCCATTGCCATTTAATAGGTCACAGCTTCTTCTACAGAGGAACTGGGACACATTGAAGAACTAAGGAAAAGAGAGAGTAAGATCTTCATTAAGCAAGATCACCATCTAAGGACTGTAACTTCCCGTGCATCTGTTGACCAGAGGGTCTTAGTTTAACTTTCAATCAACAGAAATGCATCTTTAACTGGCAGTCACAGCGAAGAGGCCAAGGACTAAAATGGCAATGGGGACTAATGGTGGGATGCACAAAGGGACTAAGGGATTGCAGCACTGAGCACCACGGAGCCTAACTTTAAGGTGCCTAGGAAAATTACAGGAACAACACTGTGATCCACGTAGCTGATATAGGCACGTAGGCTACCTATACAATGAATAGGGAGAGAAATGTGCCTTAGAATGTCATCCAGAAAAACCAGTACACTAGGTGGGAAACCACCTAAGCTAGCCAATGGGAGATGCCAACAACAGGGGCGTATGCTAAGCCCTACCCTCTAGGCAGGGATAGACACTTTAGTCCAAGCTTCAGGGTGGTGCCTAACTGTAGCGATCCATAAACAGGAACCTGAAGTCAGCTACCTGAGGTGCCTGAGACATTTCTTGCAGGAATGAATTAGGCATCTGCTTTGCTCTACACAAAATGGCTGAGGAGAAGGTGGTACCCACCTTATAAACTTTTAGTCCAGTGATTAGAGCATTCTCCTGGGATATGGGAGATCCAGGTTCAATTCCCCCCTCTCTGCTAGAGGAGAAGAAAAGATCTGAACCAGGGTCTCCCACCTCTCAAGAAGGCGCTCCAACCACTGAGCTGATGTAGGCCTTTAGCATCAGTTTCCTAATGGAAACCATCAATACTCACAGCTCCCATTAGTGATGATATTATATTTTCATCATAACTTTCATAGGATTATTAATTTAGTTTCCAACTGAGATTTAGCTAGCATAACTGCAACTGGAGATTCCAGTTTAAACTGTTAGTCAGAAAGTGTGGTCAAAATAAATGAGAAAATCTTTTAATTACATGTTTAAATTTTTTTAAAAAATAAATATTATATATCTTTTGCTACTCGTTATTTCAATGCCCCAAGCCATGGGCTTCATGCTGCTCCTTGTCAATTTCCTACTGGGAAGTGGTGCAGGGCTTATGATCCAAGCACACACAAATCAGGAACAGTGTTTTCAAGTACCAGAAATGCCTAACAATTTGTGTCTTGTTTCATGTAAAGATGATGGAAAGTGCCCTGATTTTGGATGAAAGATGCTGAAATGTAGAAATTCCAATCAATCAATAATAAATAAAGAGGTCTCCAAGTGCTTCAAGCCTAAGTGAAGCTGAACATTTTGTGCAGGACTCTTGTTATTAATGTACATTTGTATTCTGGTAGCAGTCACAATGTGCTAGGCATTTCTCAGACATACATGTAGAGCCAGTCCCAAAGTGATTACAATATAATACCCTGATTCTACAACCCGATCCATGAAGGCCAATCCCTGGGCCAGCATGGATCCACCTTGCAGGACTGGGATCCAAATGTCAAGCAACGTATGAAGGCTGGCGGTCAGGGATAAACAAGACACAAAATATACAAGGTATATTGTATTTAATTTTTTTAAAAGTACATTATCTCTAGTGTGCCAATGTAAGCTGGCTAATTTCATGCAGAAGAGGTCTTGAGGAAAGAGGAATGGCTTTACGGATCAGCTAAGGAGGGTTTAAAGGGCAAAGTGAGTTGCAGGAGAAGCAGCCCGAAAAGCAGCCAATGTTGCCATTGTTGGCAGAATGGAGGGAGCAAGGAGGAAGGGAGTGAGGAAACATGGTAAGAGGAAAAAAGCTGTTAACTAGGAAGAAACAAATTTGTGAAGGACCTTGAAGGAAGCTTGAACTTGTGATGAAAAAGGGTGAAATCAGTGGAAGGACTTGAAGAAGAGTGGTGTGGTCAAGCAATGAGCAAAGGGAATGATCTTAGCAGCTGTGTTTTTTTATAGACTGGAAGGGGTGGTGTGTGTATTAGAGAGGCCTGAGAGGAAGAGGTTACCATAATAAAGATGAAGGCCATGATGGTGGTGGTGAAAAAGGCCTAGAAAAATACTAGGATGAAGAAAATTATAGAGCTGTGCTAGAGGAAGGTAAGTAAATATGGGAGATCACTGAAAAATACGTGATTTGAATTAGTATGGCTTATGAGTAAAACCAAGGAAATAAAAAGGAAATAAAGACATCTAAAACTATTGGGATGAGAGGTAGGGAACTGTAGGGATATTAATAAGGGTCACTGAATTGAGACTAGTGAGAGAGTCATAGTGATACAAGGCATAGATTTGGGGAGAGTTTTATGATACTGAATAAAGGTTATGCTGAACATGATTAGAACCAAAAGGTTTAAAAAAACCCTTTTTTTAAAGAGTAATCTTGCAAATTTCAAACCCCACAGATGGACAGTGAGGTTACAGCCTCTTACCAACACCCCAGGTTTTTTCCAGCACACTTTTTCTCACCAGGATTCTTCTGAACCCTGGTTTATGCTGATGGAAGCCAATGTGATCCAAGGGTGACTTTAGCCTAACAAAAGAAGTTTTGATGCTAAAAATCACTTCAGATACTATAAATGAGCTGCTTCTAGAAGACAGATGAAATCTTATCAACAAGCTTCTACAAGTGAATGTACACAGAATCAGTGAAAAAGCTATACCAGGTCAGACTGTACCAACAAAGTACACCAAGCTATGCCTTTTCAGAAGGGCAGTAGAGATGACCTGGAACAGAAATACTCATTATTCAAATATAACCATTGGCAGTGGAAAAATACTGGCTTCTCATGTGTATTCTGACTTTGTAATTGCTATTTCAGGTAGCAATCATTAAACAAGCACAATAACCAACCCACAATACAGAGATAGGGATCTATCTATATACAGTACAGAAACACATATAATGATATACGGTATATTATCAGTTATATGCCCTTCAGCAGGGTCAAATATCCCAGAAACTTCTATTCCACCATGATCTTAAAGAAATGATCATTTGCTGTTCTAAATATGGTGACATTATTTTCTCTGAGTGTCAGTTTTACTCTGCAATATTACATTTTCTAACATTTAGTTTTCTAGCATTTTTCCATGACTATCTGTGTAGATTAGAAAGGTTCTTAACTGTTATCTGTAATAGATTTTGCCGGTAGCAAAATTCATGCAGGCATAATAGAAGAACAAAGTGTACTCTGATGAAATTGCAACCATAATTTCCAAATGCCTGACATTTATTGCTTATTGCTATTAGAATTCAAGTGCCTATTTGTTTTGTACTTTTCTTTTATTCTTGCATCACAAATGCATAATGGAAAAAAGATATTTTAAATGCCGGGTTAAGTATTACGGATCAACGTGAGGCACCAGCATAATCAATATTACTTAAACACATTCCTAGGCAATTAATTTTTAAGGAATCAAATTGTTGTACCACATCAAAATTTACAGCAATACAATAAAGGGTGTTACATTCTTTATTGTTTAATTAAAAGCAACATTTAGCACTGATGCAGCTAACTTTTGAGACATTATGGCATACAATTTCCTGTTTATCAGTGTGAGATATACAAACAGCATTTACCGTACATTTTATATTACACAATGTTAATTAGACTTTATTAAATTTCATATGCTTATCAAATTATCAAGCATGATACTTCAAAACCCCAGAGAAATACGCTGTAATGCATCCAACTGTAACCTAAGCATCTATAATTGCTTTGGCATTTCTCTTTAGCACAAAATACGTTTTATATACAGTATTCTAGTGAACTGGGCTGAGGGCTTCTCTTCACGTACAACACTGCAGCTGTGCTGCTGTTGTGCTTTAGTGAAGACACTACTACACCAATGGGAGAGCTTCTCCTGTCAGTGTCGTTAATCCACCTCCCCAAGAGGCAGTAGCTATGTCAGCAGGAGAAGCTCTCCCGCCACCATAGCACTGTCTACACCAGGGGTTAGGTCGGTATAATTATGTCACTCAGGCATGTGGATGTGATTTTTCATACCATGAGCAACGTAGTTATACCAGTACAGGTCTGTAGTATAGACCTAGCCATAGAATCACTCAGAAGCGCCATACTGTTTAGGAGAAAGGTATCTGCAGATGGACCAAACCTATAGGTATGGTTACTTCTGAAACCAAGGGACAAGATATTTTACCAATATAACTGCTGTAGCAACCACTTACGTCAGCTGAGTTTGTCCCTCAGACTCTCCTGCTATAAAGCTATTGCCAACATATCACAGACATGCATCATATAAAAGGAAGAAAAAAGTATGTGTGTGCTCAAAATGGGTGTGCATCTATCATGCACCTATTATTAACTGTCCTCCTTTTGATGCTTACCTCCAGAAACACATCTAACACAACTAATTTTTCACCAAAAGGAAGAATATTCTGTCACTCAGGAGATCTAGATCAAATTCCTAGCTCTGCCACAGACTTCCTATGTGATCGTGAGCAAGTCATTTGATCTCTGTGTGTCATAATTCCCCATTTATAAAATGGAGATGATGATGATGATGTTCCTGTGACAGGTTGGATCACAGAGTCCCCCTTGGGACTGTCACCTGACGTGCTAAGATTACCTCTGAGCCCATTTTCCCTGCCAGCTTGGGACTTCCAGAACCCTGCCTTGTTGAGCCAGACACGCTAGCCTGCTGCAACACAGACCCAGGGTCCGGGCCACGCCCGCAAAGCTGCAGGCTTTAAGTGAAAACAGCTCTGCAGGTGACCTGACTCCAGCACCCAGACACCCAGCTCCCAGTGAGATCCAAACCCCAAATAAATCCGTTTTACTCTGTATAAAGCTTATACAGTGTAAACATATAAATTGGCCACCCTCTGTAACACTGATAGAGAGATATGGACAGCTGTTTGCTCCCCCAGGTTTTAATCACTTACTCTGGGTTTACTAATAAACAAAAGTGATTTTAGTATAAAAAGTAGAATTTAAGTGGTTCCAAGTAATAACAGACAGAATAAAGTAAGTTACCAAGCAAAATAAAGCAAAAACACGCAAGTCTAAGCCTAATACTTTAAGAAACTGATTACAGGTAATATTTCACCCTCAGAGATGTTCCAATAAGCTTCTTTCACAGACTAGATTCCTTCCTAGTCTGAGCCCAATCCGTTCCCCTGGTACAGTACTTGCTAGTTCCAGCAGCCATCTCAGGTGGTAACCTGGGGTTCTCTCATGACTGGCCACCCCTTTGTCCTGCTCCACCCCCTTTTATAGCTTTGGCACAAGGCGGGAATCTTTTGTGTCTCTGGGTCCCCACCCCTCCTTCTAAATGGAAAAGTACCAGATTTAAGATGGATTTCATTATCAGGTGACATGGTCACATGGCATTGTAAGACCCCAGCCTCCATTATTCCTGGGCTGGCCCACACGTACCCAGGAAGGTTTGCAAGTAAACAGAGCCTATTACAGGTCATTAGTTCTGAAGCACCCTTAATGGCTTCCACTTAATATGTTTACATCAGTAATACAAGTTTATATCTTTTTCTCCTAACTTCAGATGCAGAAATAATACCTGCAAACAAACAGGATGAAGACACTCAGTCGATTATAAACTTTGTAATGATACCTTACAAGAGACCTTTTGAATAAAGAATATTCCAGATACATCATATTCATAAGCATATTTTCATAAAGCATATGGAGTGCAACGTCACAGTTCCCTTTATCTGTTTAGGGAAGTGCCAGTTCCCTGTGGGGAGTAAAGGGCTGGTGCAGATTTATCCCCTCTGGGAATAAGGGTTAAACCATGCATTTCTCTGAGACTTTCAGATTCACAACCTGGTCCCCGGTCTAACGTGGGGCAGTATTGCTACCTACCGCACCTTAGCAGACCTAATGGTAAGCCCATAAAAAACGATGTGTTTGTACAGTGCCTGGTAGAACAAGGCCCCAATCTCTAGGCAATACAGGAATTATAACGACAATTGTCCTAGCTGCAAGACAATTTTGAAGAAGTGAGGGCTGTTAAAAAAGCCAAATGTCCCTTAACCCACACAGCAATATTGTTAATCTACCCAACTATACTCTTAGCCCAGCAGAAGAATCTGTCCTATTTCGGGGCCTCTCCTTTCTGTCCCTCCACCCCAACAAACATGATACAGTTCTGTGGTGACCTAGAATCCTATTTTTGACGCCTCCGACTCAAGGAATATTTCCAACACACCTCTGAACAACATACTAACCCACAGAGAGCTTCCTACCAAGACTACAAAAAGAAGGATTCTGGGTGGACTCCTTCTGAAGGTTGAAACAACAGACTGGACTTCTACATAGAGTGCTTCTGCCAACATGCACGGGCTGAAATTGTGGAAAAGCAGCATCACTTGCCCCATAACCTCAGCCGTGCAGAACACAATGCCATCCACAGCCTCAGAAACAATTCTGACATCATAATCAAAAAGGCTGACAAAGGAGGTGCTGTCGTCATCATGAATAGGTCGGAATATGAACAGGAGGCTGCTAGGCAGCTCTCCAACACCACTTTCTACAAGCCATTACCCTCTGATCCCACCGAGGGTTACCAAAAGAAACTACAGCATTTGCTCAAGAAACTCCCTGAAAAAGCACAAGAACAAATCCGCACAGACACACCCCTGGAACCCTGACCTGGGGTATTCTATCTGCTACCCAAGATCCATAAACCTGGAAATGCTGGACACCCCATCATCTCAGGCATTGGCACCCTGACAGCAGGATTGTCTGGCTATGTAGACTCCCTCCTCAGGCCCTACGCTACCAGCACTCCCAGCTATCTTTGAGACACCACTGACTTCCTGAGGAAACTACAATCTATCGGTGATCTTCCTGAAAACACCATCCTGGCCACTATGGATGTAGAAGCCCTCTACACCAACATTCCACACAAAGATGGACTACAAGCCGTCAGGAACAGTATCCCCGATAATGTCACGGCAAACCTGGTGGCTGAACTTTGTAACTTTGTCCTCACCCATAACTATTTCACATTTGGGGACAATGTATACCTTCAAATCAGCGGCACTGCTATGGGTACCCGCATAGCCCCACAGTATACCAACATTTTTATGGCTGACTTAGAACAACGCTTCATCAGCTCTCGTCCCCTAATGCCCCTACTCTTACTTGCGCTACACTGATGACACCTTCATCATCTGAACCCATGGAAAAGAAGCCCTTGAGGAATTCCACCATGATTTCAACAATTTCCATCCCACCATCAACCTCAGCCTGGACCAGTCCACACAAGAGATCCACTTCCTGGACACTACGGCACTAATAAGTGATGTTCACATAAACACCACCCTATAATCCTACTGACCGCTATTCCTACCTACATGTCTCCAGCTTTCATCCAGAACACATGATCCATTGTCTACAGCCAAGCTCTACGATACAATTACATTTTTTCCTACCCCTCAGACAGAGACAAACACCTACAAGATCTCTATCAAGCATTCTTACAACTACAATACCCACCTGCGGAAGTGAAGAAACAGATTGAAGAGCCAGAAGAGTACCCAGAAGTCACCTACTACAGGATAGGCCCAACAAAGAAAATAACAGAACGCCACTAGCCATAACCTTCAGCCCCCAACTAAAACCTCTCCAACGCATCATCAAGGATCTACAACCTATCCTGAAGGATGACCCATCACTCTCACAGACCTTGGGAGACAGGCCAATCCTTGCTTATAGACAGCCCCCCAACCTGAAGCAAATACTCACCAGCAACCACACACCACACAACAGAACCACTAACCCAGGAACCTATCCTTGCAACAAAGCCCATTGCCAACTATGTCCACATATCTATTCAGGGGACACCATCATAGGGCCTAATCACATCAGCCACCCTATCAGAGGCTCGTTCACCTGCACATCTACCAATGTGATATATGCCATCATGTGCCAGCAATGCCCCTCTGCCATATACATTGGGCACACTGGACAGTCTCTACATAAAAGAATAAATGGACACAAATCAGACGTCAAGAATTATAACATTCATAAACCAGTCGGAGAACACTTCAATCTCTTTGGTCACTCGATTACAGACCTAGAAGTGGCAATACTTCAACAAAAAAACTTCAAAAACAGACTCCAATGAGAGACTGCTGAATTGGAATTAATTTGCAAACTGGATACAATTAACTTAGGCTTGAATAAAGACTGGGAGTGGATGGGTCATTACACAAAGTAAAACTATTTCTCCTTATTTATTTCCCCTCCTACTGTTCTTGTAAACTGCTTGAAATGGCCCACCTTGATTATCACTACAAAAGGTCGTCCCGTCCCCCGTCCCCCCGCTCTCCTGCTGGTAATAGCTCACCTTAAGTGATCACTCTGGTTACAGTGTGTATGATAACACCCATTGTTTCATGTTCTCTATGTATATAAATCTCCCCACTGTATTTTCCACTGAATGCATCCGATGAAGTGAGCTGTAGCTCATGAAAGCTTATGCTCAAATAAATTGGTTAGTCTCTAAGGTGCCACAAGTACTCCTTTTCTTTTTGTGAATACAGACTAACACGGCTGCTACTCTGAAAAATGTACTATTGTCACTATGTGTAACCCTTTATTTCTCTACAAAAAAGAAACTACAAATATCAGAGTAAACACTATAAAAACCATATGTTGCTTTTTCAATAGTTTCCAGTATTTTGAGAATTCAGTTGTCAAATATTTTAATCACAGGTTGCTTTTTACTGTTTGAAGCAACTTCGTTCCATAAGAACAGAAAATATATTAAAATAAAAACTAAACTAAATTTTACTTAAGTTATAATACATACACAATCACACCAGCATGGAAAACCAAACACATTACAAAAGGTAAATTCAGCTGCTGAAAGAATAGGGTTAAGTGTGTGTACTGTATTTACTATATTTTTGAAAAAAAGAAATTGAATAAGATTTTCAATTATCCAGCTTTTAGAAGAAATATACTTGCATATACACAGGTGCATCAAAATAAATAGGTGCCACAAAAATCTATCTTAACATTACATACTCAAGTTTTACATCATCTGTCTACTCCCTTTTATTGTAGGATATCATTAACATTTCTGCCAACTTACATTATGTACTACAACACATAATTGTTATTGTCTCTCTTACAATCTTCTAACCTATATCTACAGAACTCTTATAAACACATTTATTTCATTTCTCTAGTGTAGTTCTTTCATCAACAACTCAGCATTAGAGGAAGAAGTTATCACCCTCGGTACTTGAGAAATGTTTGAGAGACACCACAAACCATTATAAGGTTACAGATACAAATCACTCATGCGTACCAAACTGGGCTGTAAGTCTCTCTGGTATGACTTTGGGCACTTTCTGTTTGCAGCCGAGTTACAAATACCATGAGAACAGCATGCATTTCTTCAGCTCTTCTGGGACTAGGGAGTGCAGAGAAGTGAAAAACGAAAATTATGTACTCTTTAAAAGTTGCGCCATACTTTCAGAGACTCAACAAAGCTTGGGTTTGGCTGTGGGCTTGGGTTCTGGGCTTTGGTCTGTTTTTCGTCTGACTCAGTTTGCCCATCAGTGAGATTCACGTGGCCCCACCTGTTTATGGACTACCTAATTTATAAGCAAAAATCTGTTGCACGTCAGAGACAGTGTTCACTGTGGGCAATAATGTGACTCTCCCGTACACTGGCATAAAGTGGGGAGGCAGAGAAGCAACCTCCCCTTTCCACTGCACAACCCATGGGGCCCAAGGGTACCCAGAATTGCACCCTTTGAGATCAAGAGGGGGCAAAGTCTACTGCCCAGTTGCTCCCACTGGGAAAAACTCACCAGAAGAGGCAGGGAGAGACAAAGGCGGAGAGTATGTAGAGAGAGCGCTCCACCCCCACTATGCTCCAACCAGCTACATCAGGGGGATTATATTGCAACCCCTAGATGTAGCAGTTTGTGTGCCCAAACCACTGCAACCAGGAAGCTCCAGGAAGGAATGAGTGCATCTTGGACACCTTAAAGCAAAGTGGCTCCATTTCTTATTCAGTGCGTCTAAGACAGGGTCCAGCCTTTCAGGAAATAATTACATGACAAAGCCTTTTCCTGGAGTTTTCAGTACATCAGATAAGGAGGAGAGTGCTTGCAGAAATCTACTTTTTAATTGTCATATCCTCAGCTGCTATAAATTAGTGTCCGCACAGTGTACATTGAAATGACGTCAACAGCACTAAATGGACGTTCAGCATGTGGCCGTAAATCTTCTAAAACATACCTACTCTGAGTGAATATTCACAATGGATGTTGCTTAAAATGAATTTTCTTAATCCTTTAAGTACCTCAGTATTGATTTCTCATTCTGCTGTCTTCAGAGCTTATTTAGGAATGTTTGGTGAAAATAACTCTTACAGATCAGCTGCAAACAAACCACAGTAACCCCAAAATGGACTCTAACACAGAAACAAACCTAACAAGAAAGGAGACACCAGTTCCCCTCTAGGTCTTTTTATTTTTCATCTTCCTTCCTTTTTAAGAAGTTACACCCCTTTAATCAGCTCACCCTCACTAGTGTTTTGCTGCTGATGCAATAGTGGCCTGTTTCACAAGCAGAAACAAAATGTGCAGTGATAGTTACTTTTTAGGAGGGGTGATTTTAAAACAAGGAAAATAGTTTCTCATATTTATTTTATTGCCTGTTGAAATAAGTAAGTACAAGTGGCATTCCCAGCTACAATATCATAATCATTCAAAAGAGGATAACAGCTATGCAGATACAGTAGGCATTAACTTGTGCATTCCAGGAATACCTGAATTATTTCCAAACCACTGGGTCTATCTCTATTCAATGCACTCTTTGTCCACTCTCTGTGTGTCAAGAGAAACCAGAAGCAAGCCTGCACTCACTGCATCTATCAGAGACATGGGGTTGTATTTTGGGAACAAATCTGAAATGCAAAGCTAGATCTTTCTTTTCAGTGATTTTCATGTTCTGATAGTGTTTACAGTTGCACTGGCATTCTGTCTTGAACTGCATTACAGTAGGAGCACAACCTCCGAACCTGGTTCAGAAATCCCATGCATGTGGTTTTATTTTTCTTTCTGAGTGCCTAATCCAAAATCTTGACATAGTCCATGCTCAAGCAAAATTCCTACTCCAGAAAATGGAGTTTTGCCTCTGTAAGGACTTTGGATTGGGAGACATACAGCATATAGGTAACAAATGACAGCACATAAGTTTAGGGAGGAATAACAATGATAAAACTACATGATGAAAGCAAAGTCAAACCCTGAAGACTATTTGTTGCCTTACTAACGGTTACAGGAGGTCAACTTTAACAAAATGAGGGTTTATTCCATTTTAAGATTCTATCAGTTTGAAAGATATTGTGTCTATCTGCAGGGTCTGATTCTCTGCTGCCCCTCCCATAGCAGCAGCACAGAAGGTGTAACCCTGAGAAAAGGAGGCTTTAAACTACCTTTGTACCCTTCAGATTCCAGGCTGCTGTGGAGGCTGAAATGGCCTCAAGAGTAAGTTAGATCAGCCCTCAGCTGCTCTAATTTCTGGCAGCCTCCATAACGATGCCTGTAGGCTGTGTTACATAAAGCCATGAACTGAACTATATGGTACAGGCCTGCCTCAGATACACCCCTCTCTGTTCAGGCCAAGGCTTCTCAATGAGGGCAGCATAGGGTCTCTGAAGGAGCCTGAACCGGGTCAGTTCTCTCCTTGCCGCTTGCAGAACCTTTACTGTCCCTGGTAACCACCAGAATGGCATTGAGAAGCCAAAGCGGGGAAGAAACCTGCCCCAGGTTGACGATGAATAGTGATTGTCATAAATATAAAGGGAAGGGTAAACCCCTTTAAATCCCTCCTGGCCAGAGAAAAAAATCTTCTCACCTGTAAAGGGTTAAGAAGCTAAAGGTAACCTCACTGGCACCTGACCAAAATGACCAATGAGGAGACAAGATACTTTCAAAAGCTGGGAGGAGGGAGAGAAGAAAAGGGTCTGTGTGTCTGTCTATATGCTGGTTTCTGCCGGGGATAGACTAGGAATGGAGTCTTAGAACTTTTAGTAAGTAATCTAGCTAGGTATGTGTTAGATTATGATTTCTTTAAATGGCTGAGAAAAGAATTGTGCTGAATAGAATAACTATTTCTGTCTGTGTATCTTTTTTGTAACTTAAGGTTTTGCCTGAAGGGGTTCTCTATGTTTTGAATCTAATTACCCTGTAATGTATCTACCATCCTGATTTTACAGGGGGGATTTCTTTATTTCTATTAAAAGTCTTCTTGTAAGAAAACTGAATGCTTTTTCATTGTTCTCAGATCCAAGGGTTTGGGTCTGTGGTCACCTATGCAAATTGGTGAGGCTTTTTATCCAACATTTCCCTGGAAAGGGGGGGTGCAAGTGTTGGGAGGATTGTTCATTGTTCTTAAGATCCAAGGGTCTGGGTCTGTAGTCACCTAGGCAAATTGGTGAGGCTTTTTACCAAACCTTGTCCAGAAAGTGGGGTGCAAGGTTTTGGGAAGTATTTTGGGGGGAAAGACGTGTCCAAACAGCTCTTCCCCAGTAACCAGTATTTGTTTGGTGGTAGCGGCCAATCCAAGGACAAAGGGTGGAATATTTTGTACCTTGGAGAAGTTTTGACCTAAGCTGGTAAAGAGAAGCTTAGGAGGTTTTTCATGCAGGTCCCCACATCTGTACCCTAGCGTTCAGAGTGGGGAAGGAACCTTGACTGTGATGGAACCAATAAAAATGTCCCACGTTTCTTTTTTAATTTCATTCTTTTTAACTATGTAGGGTTGCATTAGGCCTTGCGACCCAAGGTGCGGGGAAGGAGGGCACAGAGATCCCGAACACTCCTGAGCAGCAGTAACAGACAACTGCAGTTCCTCAGCTCCACAAAGCATGGATAAAAGCTCCCACCATGTGCCCTACTGGGGCCACACCAAAGTGGTTGGGAAAGGAGGTGTAGGGACCACCAGCAGACAACAAATAACATACACAAAAGTGGGTATTCAGGCATGCTCTTTTCAAAGGGAAATATTGTAGCACTCTGCACTTGAGAAGGGAGGTAAAGGGGAAATAAGATGTCCTCTTATTGCTCTGAGTGAGCTACGGTGGATAAGTGGCCAGGAAATACGTACATACTTCAACTTTGACTTAGCCCCTTCAGTGCAGCATTGCTAACCCTAAAAGGCCCAGCTCCTGGAGTCCCATGGTTCATGATAATCTCGGGGGGGGGGGAGGTGTTTTTGTTTTTTAAGGGAAGACTGTAGACCTCATGATTGGTGAGAGATGCTTGACAACATAAACCCTAAAGACTCAAACTCCCGAAGGCAAAGAAAAAGATTGCAATCATTGTGGGTCGTATTTCTTTTTATTTCTATTTTTTCAAACTCTCTTAAATTGAAAGCCAATCTCATAATTTTGGGGGGCTGGCAATACTGCAATTTCTCAGCCAGCAAAGCTGATCAGGCACAAAGAGGAAGATAATCTGTGAAAAGGTCTAGCACAGTTTACTTCCCAGCTGAGGAAAGGGAGGAATCTGGGACTAGATAGGGAGTCACAGTTTGGTCTGGTGTGCTCCTGTAGCATTGCAACTAAATGCTGCCCTTAGTCCCCAAGGCTAAAAGTAACTCCACAATCAAGTGTGTAAACAGCAGTGGTGATTTCCTGCATTTTAGAAGATATTAAGTGGGTTTTTGTTAAAGTAAGTGCATCTGCAGTTGATCTAGGACTCTCTACCAGGATAACTTCCCAAAGAAGCACATGATGTGCAGTTAAAAACACCAATAAACATACATCAGTAGCAAAACGACTACAAACCTCCAAATGTCCTCACCTGTTTCCCATCAGACACATGCAAACATATTCAGAAATGTTCAAAGAGGCAGCATCAACTTTGCAAAACATTGTAAAACTGAAGTAGGTTCCCCATACTCCCATGCCCCTTTCCTACCCACAGCTAAGCATCTCAAGCCCACCTTGCCCTACAGAATCCTGTCCCTGAGACATCCTGAGATATCCAAATAAATATTACTGCATGCATTTTTTGTACCTGTCTGGCATGAAACTTCTTTTGGGGCCTCCCCCAATCCAGAGTCCCAGCACCTCCCTGCCATGAGGGCACAAAGCCACAAGAGCCTGTGTTGATATCTGCTGTTCATGAGTGTGCCTCATGTTAGCTGCCTCTATTGCCTGCTGCACCACAAAACCAGTCAAGGTGACAGAATGGTGTGAGGAAGCAGTCAGCAGAGAAGGGGCAGCTGCAACCCCAGAAGCACTGCACCCTGCTTGCAGGAAGCTGGAGGAACAGGTATGATAAAGGCCCATGCAGATATCTAGAAGTCTTCATTTAGGAAAGCTCTTCGAAACAAGCTCAAGTCCATCAGTGTTGCCAACTCTCACAATTTTATCATGACCCTCAATAGTTCGTGGGGGGAATGTTTTAAAACCCAGCTATTGGAGTCAGGTGAATCTCAGTTTTCATTTTTTAAAAAGGAAGGTTCTAACCTTCATTGTTGTGGAGAAAACCTGGAAAAGATGAACCGTAAAGGCGTGAACACTAGAAGGCAAAGAAAAAGGATCCCAAATCTCTTATTTTTAAAGCTTGTGATTTTAAGCCAATCTCTTAACTTTGCAGAGCTGAACCTTATGTTTGAATCCTTGGGGTTGGCAAAAGCGAATCCCTGTTCAGCTCAAAATTTAAGCAAACACTTAACTTTCAGCATGTAATGGAGTAATGGTCTCAAGTTGCAGTGGGGGAGGTTTAGGTTGGATATTAGGAAAAACTTTTTCACTAGGAGGGTGGTGAAACACTGGAATGTGTTGCCTAGGGAGGTGGTGGAATCTCCTTCCTTAGAAGTTTTTAAGGTCAGGCTTGACAAAGCCCTGGCTGGGATGATTTAATTGGGGATGGGTCCTGCTTTTGAGCAGGGGGTTGGACTAGATGACCTCCTGAGGTCCCTTCCAACCCTGATATTCTATGATTCTATGTGCTTAAGTGCTTTGCTCAATAGGTAATGACAAACACATGCTTATCTTAAATTTAAGCATGTGCTTAACTCCCATTTACTTCAATTGAATTTAAGCATATGCTTAAGTGTTGTGTGTAATAGGGGTGCTTTGCTCAGTAAGGGACTTTTCTAGACAGCCCAGCTGAACACACTGGGGTAGGGACCCTCTTTTTCTTCTGTGTTTGTACAATAACCTGGCATGAACAAGTCCTGGTCCATGACTAAGGGTCTTAGGTACCTCAGTAATAGAAACAAATCAATAGCACCAGCAGCATGAACCTGTGGGTGTTGCTTTCCTGGGCGTGGTTCTGCCTTGCAATTTACATAGTTAAAGATCTGCCTTAAGAAGGAAATTAACAGCCAGGCTAGATATTTTACTGTTACTGTATTCCGCTGTGCTTCTGTTCCATTGATCTCGCAAACCACAAGGTGTTCCTTTATGCAATGAAATAACTAGGCATAATGGGCTAAATTGCAGCCTGACTCTAAACTGACTTCCTTTTGGGGGGAATTTAAGACAGGTCCATAAAAATAAAAGCCTAACATGGAACGTTCACCATCATTATCTCTCTCATCTCACTGAATGTACAAATAGAAAGATGATGTCCAAAGGTAATGCATAAACAAAAGGTCAGATGTACGCTTTGATCATCATGCCCCTTTTATGCATATCCTTTCAATATCATGCCCCTTTAAAACAAAACACAACCACCAGCATATCAATATTACAAGAAAAAAATTATTGTAAATGTAGTTTCACAATAAAAAAAAGAATCATGTCCCTAACAATTAAAATTTAAAAACAGTTACCCTGCATCAATCCACTGTAAATAAAAGGTGTTACTTAAAGGGTGAATTTTGTTTTATTTTTACTGATGAGGCTGACAGAGTAACTGACTCACAGCTCTGCCTTGCTCCTCCATAAATCTGTAAATTAAGGGTGAAATCCTGGCCCATTGAAATCATTGGAAGTTTTGCCAATCAGTGAGTCTGGTATTTCACCCTAAATATATTCTCATCCTGTATCTGTATTTCTTTTGTGCATAGTTTTCAGCATGAAATCTGAACAGAGACTTTATATAGACTTTCTAAACTTGGGCCAAATTCTGTGCAAAGGTCACTTAGGTTACCTCAGATATTGCATTACCAGGAGCCAGTTCAGCAGATAAGTAGATGTTTGTGATGGCTGAGGGTTCCAGTAAGGTGAATCACTGGTTACATGGATCTCTATAGCAACCCCTGCATGAATTTCCATGCATCTCTCAACTATCCCCTGTTCCACTCGGAGGTGGACAAGAGTGACATTTGCTGTGGGGTGGGGGACAGCCCTCCCCCCCCCAACAACTTTTCATAGGTCTATATGTTCCATTATGTCTTTTTGCCCTCACCCCCAAAATTTGCAGGACATAATATAAACATATAATGTTCTATATGCGGACACAACTTTGCCCCCATCACCCAGTCAATTTTTCTGAAATCAAGGCCTGAAGGTGGAAGCCATGCGGAGAGGGTGGTTGATTGCTTTGACTCACAATGCGGAATTGGATGCTAGAAGCTACATCAAGTGGATGTGTGTGGTTGCTCTAATTATTTGGGTAGATAGGGAAGCTCTGGAACCTCCTGAATAAACTAAGAAAGCCTGGAGTTTTAAGTTCATTCTTTTCCGTGTTTACCTGAAAGATTAAGGAAAGAATGCTGGCATTTCCCAATAAATCTGAAAAGAGATTGAGAGAACTATTTGTATAGTTATATATATATATATATATATATAAGTCCTACCTGAGGCTTCTGGGAAGACTTCTTCTAGAAACAGATTTTTGACGGTATCATGATGTAGTGAATTAAAGGTAAAACTGGGAGTGAAGTCACCTATGCCCCAAGTCATAGCTTTGCAACTGAGTCAGTGGCAAGAGTCCTTTTTTTTTTTTTTAATTTTCCTTTTAAAGTGCATGATCAGAAATGCATGTGCACAAGCTGCAAACATGTAACATTTATTATGACTTCAGGTCAGGGCTGTACATGTCCAAAGGTATTTCTGGGGGCACATTCTTCTCATCCATGTGTGCATCAGGCAGTTTGCATATCCCCATTATTCACAGTTTGTGCATGTGTTTTCAAAAAGGGAGCCCTTAACCTTTCTGTCTCAGTTTCTCCACTTCAGAGTGCAGATAATAATATTTACCTCTCTACCCCACAAAGATATGTAAGCATTAATTTAATAAAGTTTGTAAAGAGCCTGGAACAGATAAAATCTCTGTAAATGCTCAGTGGTAGCAGAAGTAGTACTTTCCTGCTATAAAAATGTTTTCTTCTTCTGTTAGCATGTGTATTTAGTTTAGCTCTTGTTTTTAATTCTCTGTGGGGTTTTGAACATTTGTCTCATAATATTAGTGTCTGAAGCTTGGTTATGATGACCCCTTTCTACCTCCAATAGTATAAAGGGGACGAAATTCAGCAGCAAACGCCCAGCAACAGGGCCTTCCCTATATATTCCTGGGCCCTTTGCAGCAGGGGGATGACTCCAGGCCTCCGTGGGAGGGGAGGGCGGGGCTGGCTTGGGGAACAAGGGGGGAACCACCCCAGCACTCACCTGCGGCACAGCTGGGGCAGGCCTAGCCCTGCTTCAGTCCTCAGGAGAGTAGAGGCGGGGCTGGAGTGAAGCAGAGGCAGGGCCGGGGCAAGGAAGGGGCGGGGAGGATGCAGGAAGAGGCTGGGTGGGGTGGAGCAGGGACGGGGGCTTTGGGGAAGGGGTAGAGTGGGGCGGGGCTGGGGCAGAGGGCAGGCGGAGGAGAGTCAGAGCAGGGGCTAGAGGAGCACACAGCTGTGCAGGGCACCAGGAAATCTGATGCCCTAAATTTCCTGGTGCCCTACACAGCTGCGTATTTTGCATATGGATAAAGACAGCCCTACCCAGCAAAGAATTCCTGTGTTAGTGGGGAACTCTTTGCCAGTGCATCTGTGCTGCAGCTGGGCCCTGTGCTTCTGTCCCTCACTCCGCTGTGTGCAGAGGTGGTGAGAGGGCATTTCAAAACTTCACTGCACCATGGTAATAGGACCTATGAAAAATCTGGCATCAGGGGCATTAGTTTGTCTGCCTGGAAGTAGATTTAACTTGCACTGGAGCTGGGGCTATTACAGGAGAGAATCTAGCCCATAATATTGATGTTGACTTAAACACGATGTTTGCTATTTTGAGATCTGAAAAATAGTAACAGATGGAGGAAAGCACTGGGATCAGCACTGAAATATGTTATTATACTGTTGTAAAGGAGTCAGGGGTCATGCCAAGGGATGTAGGCAAACAGATCTGGTAGCATTATAATTCATGGCATTTTCTTTCAGTAACCAAAACATCAAAATTCCCACTCTATGGTCACGTTTGGGGTCCCCAAGAGGGCACTGCAATGAACTTCTTGAATTTTCACTAAATTTCAGGTCAACCTGGTCTGATCAGCGGCTTTAAGTTAGCTTTGACTAGAGATAGGCCAAACATAAACCAGTGCTTAATTTGTAATGAAAGAAGTGCCAGGACTCAAGCAATTTTTTTTTACTTTCATACCTGACCTGGCAAGCCTAGAGGTGCCGGGTCTCAGCTCAGGCAAGCCCTGGCACAAATTAAGCACGGCATATAATCCAAAATATGAATTCTGGAAGTGGTTCGATTTGAAGTCCTGGTTTCAAATGCACTCCTATTGTTTTACTTCAGTGTTGAATCCATTTGCAGTTCACGAAGTTCTTACTAGAATGGTTTGTGGTAGCTCAGCCGAATTTAGCCTAAAGCCAAACCCTGATTTAACCTCATACATAAACCCCAAACTCTTACAGACCCTAATCAGACTCCAGTTTCGGTGGAAAACTGGGCAAAATAAAATATGCAGATCTACCATCTAAGAGATACATTTGAGCCACATAACATATGTGACACATTCAGAGCAAAGTGGTTCGGGAGAGCATGCTATGTAATATGGTTATTCAGTTATATTTCTTGTAAGTTGTTTAGCTTTTTTCATATATCCAATTACCAAAAATACATAATCAATATTTTTTGTTATTACTCCCAAATAGAAAGAGGTTTCTTCTGTGACTGCTGAAGCATAGTTATTAAACCATGGTGTCTTTTTTTAAAGCCAATTTAAAACTCCAGGACATGTACCATTGCCACTTATGCAAGGTTGCTCATAATTGCTCTATGCAATGCTTTGATTAATTAAATCACACTAGAGATTGTTTCTTAGTAACACACCTGGTTTACTCTTTGTTGTTAGCATTCATTAAAACACTGTGTTTCATGCTGCCGTGAAGCATGAAAGGATATTAATCAGCTGCATTGCCATTAAGAGTCATATCAATATTTGCTGCACACCGATTGTTTTTCTAAATCTTCAACAAAGGACATTTCATTGAAATCTGTGGCTGGTAACTAACCATGTAACACTGAAGTTAAATTAAAATATTTTATTTTCTGCCAGGAAAAAAATATTAAGTGCATCAAGAAATAAAACTACAGACACGTTTTTCTGAACTGATACTTTAAGTCCAGGAGTGTCATAGTGAAGAAATTAAACTTAAAGTGCAGTAATTGGGAGGAGGGGGTAAATTAGGTTTCATTGAAGTCTCCATTGTTATCCAAACAGAAAAAGCTCCACTATGTAATGCAATACTGGTAATTAGCTTCAGTTTCAAAGCCTAAGCTGAAAAAATACCCAGGGAATCAAATGTTACTTTTCATTATTAAAGTAAACAATAAAATGTTTCTAAATATTTCCTGCTCTTAGCAACAGTCTGTTTATATCTGCTCTCCAAACATACCTTATGAACTGAGTTGAGGGAGGAAGCATTTGCTATAATGACACCTATATTCATGTCCTATGTACCAGTTTCAAGTATATCAGTCGGACAACAAAAGTACCTCCTCTGTGACGCACATTTTTGTCCTATAGCACTGAACAAATTAACTAATCCCTCTCATAGTCTTCTGTATGTAACAACAGTGTGTTTACAGCTCTAGATCACATTGTTTCTAAGCTATAAGATATGACTGCAGCAGTGGAAAGAATAAGACTTATGATTTCTCCCTTGAACCAATACTCACCACTGATGATCAGCAATAAATTATGGTAACAAAAATTTGTTCCAAGCCATTTCCTCCCAGCAGCTGTAAAGTTTAGGAAAAAATTCTGGTAGCCAACCTGTTTTTTGAAGGATATCAGATGTTTAGTCTTGCAGTGCTTGTCCGATCCTATGGACATATCTTCTACAGTGTCCCCCAAGAATCCACCTAAAGCACTGTGTCATAACAATGATGTAGATCTTGTATGGAAGGTATAGAGCTGAACAAATAATGAATAGTAAATTTGTTTCACTTCTTTTTCTCTGTTCATAAATCGTCAATGAGTAGATCTTGAATCTTAATAATATATTTGGTACAAAATGATTTGCTGAATAATTTCTGAGAATAATTCTTGGTCTGCCATCCATTCATGAGAAGTTCGTTATGAGAATTCTCTAGCTGGCATTCAAAACTCAAGACGTTTTGGTTAATTTTGATTGGATGCACAAGCCGCATGGTCTAGGTACAGTTCTTAGCATAACTTTTAGAAACTGCTCCAAATGCTTACACTTACAAGCTAAACTTTTGCTTTCCATGAATAATCTCTAATATGTTCTTAACAAATTCTGTTTACATTGACATTCCTGCCTGTAAACTTCTTTGTTAGAATTATTGCTGACTGAAGGATGACAATTCCATCCATTCCATGGCCTCTTTCAAGGTTTCAAAATTTGTTTTCATTCCCCATTGAAACAAAAAAGCTCTCTTGTTGAGTGATTTCACACAAAAGAAGCAGCATTTTGAAATGTCACATGTGTGGCCGGGTTGTTAGGGACTGACTGGAGGTTTGGGAGATCCAGATTCAAGCTGCTGCTCTGCTGGATTCAGAGCAGAATTTTTTTTTTAATCCCCGCTCACTCCGAATCAAGCAGAGCATGGACTCCCATATCCAAGTTCAGAGTCCTAACCACCAAGCTTACAGTCTGAGATTGTTTTTCCCATTGACTCACTCAGCTCTAGATAGAATTTTTGCAGAAAATGGGCTAAAACACAGCCAAAGATACATTATTATTATTATTTTTTAAGAGTCAACATTTGTTTGGCTAATAACCCTGTTTCTACACTCTTTGGAATACCATTTTATCCAACAGAAAAAAATCAATTTCTTCTTTACCCACCAAGAAATATTTTGTGCACTCTTTTTGTGACCTGTTCTTTAGGCTGCAGACTTCACCACAGTTATGCACGTCTTTGAGATTAGACTCCCGTAAGGTGCTCTGTCTTGGACTACTGAAGTTATTGAAGGATGCAGTTGCCCACTTATTAAGTGGTGTTCACTAGTTCTCTGGAGTCAGTACCAACTTCCAATTAGTTCCCCAGTAGAGTTAAAAGTATTCTTTTTTTTTAACCCTTAGAGCCCTAAATGGTTTGAGACCTAGGGTATGTCTACACTACGGAATAAGGTCGAATTTATAGAAGTCGGTTTTTTAGAAATCGGTTTTATATATTCGAGTGTGTGTGTCCCCACAGAAAATGCTCTAAGTGCATTAAGTGCATTAACTCGGCGGAGTGCTTCCACAGTACCGAGGCTAGAGTCGACTTCCGGAGCGTTGCACTGTGGGTAGCTATCCCACAGTTCCCGCAGTCTCCGCTGCCCATTGGAATTCTGGGTTGAGATCCCAATGCCTGATGGGGCTAAAACATTGTCGCGGGTGGTTCTGGGTACATATCGTCAGGCCCCCCTTCCCTCCCTCCCTCCGTGAAAGCAAGGGCAGACAATCATTTCGCGCCTTTTTTCCTGAGTTACCTGTGCAGGCGCCATACCACGGCAAGCATGGAGCCCGCTCAGGTAACCGTCACCCTATGACTCCTGGGTGCTGGCAGACGCGGTACGGCATTGCTACACAGTAGCAGCAACCCCTTGCCTTGTGGCAGCAGACGGTGCAGTACGACTGGTAGCCGTCATCGTCATGTCCGAGGTGCTCCTGGCCACGTCGGCTGGGAGCGCCTGGACAGACATGGGTGCAGGGACTAAATTTGGAGTGACTTGACCAGGTCATTCTCTTTAGTCCTGCAGTCAGTCCTATTGAACCGTCTTATGGTGAGCGGGCAGGCAATACGGACTGCTAGCAGTCGTACTGTACCATCTTCTGCCAGGCAGGCAGCAGATGAGGATGGCTAGCAGTCGTACTGTACCATCTTCTGCCGAGCAGCCATGAGATGTGGATGGCATGCAGTCCTTCTGCACCGTCTGCTGCCAGCCAAAGATGTAAAAGACAGATGGAGTGGATCAAAACAAGAAATAGACCAGATTTGTTCTGTATTCATTTGCTTCCCCCCCTCCCCCGTCTAGGGGACTCATTCTTCTAGGTCACACTGCAGTCACTCACAGAGAAGGTGCAGCGAGATAAATCTAGCCATGTATCAATCAGAGGCCAGGCTAACCTTCCTGTTCCAATAAGAATGATAACTTAGGTGCACCATTTCCTATTGGAACCCTCCGTGAAGTCCTGCCTGAAATACTCCTTGATGTAAAGACACCCCCTTTGTTGATTTTAGCTCCCTGAAGCCAACCCTGTAAGCCATGTCCTCAGTCGCCCCTCCCTGCATCAGAGCAACGGCAAACAATCGGGCATCTGAGAGTGCTGTCCAGAGCAGTCATAATGGAGCACTCTGATGGGGCTAAAACATTGTCGCGGGTGGTTCTGGGTACGTATCGTCAGGCCCCCGTTCCCTCCCTCCCTCCGTGAAAGCAAGGGCAGACAATCGTTTTGCGCCTTTTTTCCTGAGTTACCTGTGCAGATGCCATACCACGGCAAGCATGGAGCCCGCTCAGGTAACCATCACCCTATGTCTCCTGGGTGCTGGCAGACGCGGTACGGCTTTGCTACACAGTAGCAGCAACCCATTGCCTTCTGGCAGCAGACGGTGCAATACGACTGGTAATCGTCCTCGTTGTGTCCGAGGTGCTCCTGGCCACGTCGGCTGGGAGCGCCTGGGCAGACATGGGTGCAGAGACTAAATTTGGAGTGACTTGACCAGGTCATTCTCTTTAGTCCTGCACTCAGTCCTATTGAACTGTCTTATGGTGAGCGGGCAGGCGATACGGACTGCTAGCAGTCGTACTGTACCATCTTCTGCCAGGCAGGCAAGAGATGAGGATTGCTAGTAGTCATATTGTACCATCTTCTGCCAGGCAGGCAAGAGATGAGGATGGCTAGCAGTCGTACTGTACCATCTTCTGCCGAGCAGCCATGAGATGTGGATGGCATGCAGTCCTTCTGCACCGTCTGCTGCCAGCCAAAGATGTAAAAGATAGATGGAGTGGGTCAAAACAAGAAATAGACCAGATTTGTTTTGTACTCATTTGCCTCCTCCCCTGTCTAGGGGACTCATTCCTCTAGGTCACACTGCAGTCACTCACAGAGAAGGTGCAGCGAGGTAAATCTAGCCATGTATCAATCAGAGGCCAGGCTAACCTCCTTGTTCCAATAAGAACGATAACTTAGGTGCACCATTTCTTATTGGAACCCTCCGTGAAGTCCTGCCTGAAATACTCCTTGATGTAAAGACACCCCCTTTGTTGATTTTAGCTCCCTGAAGCCAACCCTGTAAGCCGTGTCGTCAGTCGCCCCTCCCTCCGTCAGAGCAATGGCAGACAATCGTTCCGCGCCTTTTTTCTGTGCAGACGCCATACCAAGGCAAGCATGGAGGCCGCTCAGCTCACTTTGGCAATTAGGAGCACATTAAACACCACACGCATTATCCAGCAGTATATGTAGCACCGGAACCTGGCAAAGCGATACCAGGCGAGGAGGCGACGTCAGCGCGGTCACGTGAGTGATCAGGACATGGACACAGATTTCTCTGAAAGCCATGGGCCCTGCCAATGCATGCATCATGGTGCTAATGGGGCAGGTTCATGCTGTGGAACGCCGATTCTGGGCTCGGGAAACAAGCACAGACTGGTGGGACCTCATAGTGTTGCAGGTCTGGGACGATTCCCAGTGGCTGCGAAACTTTCGCATGCGTAAGGGCACTTTCATGGAACTTTGTGACTTGCTTTCCCCTGCCCTGACGCGCATGAATACCAAGATGAGAGCAGCCCTCACAGTTGAGAAGCGAGTGGCGATAGCCCTGTGGAAGCTTGCAATGCCAGACAGCTACCAGTCAGTTGGGAATCAATTTGGAGTGGGCAAATCTACTGTGGGGGCTGCTGTGATGCAAGTAGCCCACGCAATCAAAGATCTGCTGATATCAAGGGTAGTGACCCTGGGAAATGTGCAGGTCATAGTGGATGGCTTTGCTGCAATGGGATTCCCTAACTGTGGTGGGGCCATAGACGGAACCCATATCCCTATCTTGGCACCGAAGCACCAAGCCGCCGAGTACATAAACCGCAAGGGGTACTTTTCGATAGTGCAGCAAGCTCTGGTGGATCACAAGGGATGTTTCACCAACATCAATGTGGGATGGCCGGGAAAGGTGCATGATGCTCGCATCTTCAGGAACTCTGGTCTGTTTCAAAAGCTGCAGGAAGGGACTTTATTCCCAGACCAGAAAATAACTGTTGGGGATGTTGAAATGCCTATATGTATCCTTGGGGACCCAGCCTACCCCTTAATGCCATGGCTCATGAAGCCGTACACAGGCAGCCTGGACAGTAGTTCAACTACAGGCTGAGCAAGTGCAGAATGGTGGTAGAATGTGCATTTGGATGTTTAAAGGCGCGCTGGCGCAGTTTACTGACTCGCTTAGACCTCAGCAAAACCAATATTCCCACTGTTATTACTGCTTGCTGTGTGCTCCACAATATCTGTGAGAGTAAGGGGGAGACGTTTATGGCGGGGTGGGAGGTTGAGGCAAATCGCCTGGCTGCTGGTTACGCGCAGCCAGACACCAGGGAGGTTAGAAGAGCACAGGAGGGCGCGGTACGCATCAGAGAAGCTTTGAAAACCAGTTTCATGACTGGCCAGGCTACGGTGTGAAAGTTCTGTTTGTTTCTCCTTGATGAAACCCCCCGCCCCTTGGTTCACTCTACTTCCCTGTAAGCTAACCACCCGCCCCTCCTCCCTTCAATCACCGCTTGCAGAGGCAATAAAGTCATTGTTGCTTCACATTCATGCATTCTTTATTCATTCATCACACAAATAGGGGGATGACTACCAAGGTAGCCCAGGAGGGGTGGTGGAGGAGGGAAGGAAAATGCCACACAGCACTTTAAGCACAGCACTTTAAAAGTTTACAACTTTAAAATTAATTGAATGACAGCCTTCTTTTTTGGGGGCAATCCTCTGTGGTGGAGTGGCTGGTTGGCCGGAGGCCCCCCCACCGCGTTCTTGGGCGTCTGGGTGTGGAGGCTATGGAACTTGGGAAAGAGGGCGATTGGTTACAGAGAGGCTGCAGTGGCAGTCTGTGCTCAAGCTGCCTTTGCTGCAGCTCAACCATACACTGGAGCATACTGGTTTGGTCCTGCAGCAGCCTCAGCATTGAATCCTGCCTCCTCTCATCACGCTACCACCACATTTGAGCTTCAGCCCTGTCTTCAGCCCGCCGCTTACTCTCTTCAGCCCACCACTTACTCTCTTCAGCCCGCCACCTCTCCTCCCGGTCATTTTGTGCTTTCCTGCACTCTGACATTATTTGCCTCCACGCATTCGTCTGTGCTCTGTCAGTGTGGGAGGACAGCATGAGCTCGGAGAACATTTCATCGCGAGTGCATTTTTTTTTCTTTCTAAGCTTCACTAGCCTCTGGGAAGGAGAAGATCCTGTGATCATTGAAACACATGCAGCTGGTGGAGAAAAAAAAAGGGACAGCGGTATTTAAAAAGACATATTTTATAAAACAGTGGCTACACTCTTTCAGGGTAAACCTTGCTGTTAACATTACATACATAGCACATGTGCTTTCGTTACAAGGTCGCATTTTGCCTCCCCCCACCGCGTGACTACCCCCTCAACCTTCCCCCCTCCCTGTGGCTAACAGCGGGGAACATTTCTGTTTAGCCACAGGCAAACAGCCCAGCAGGAATGGGCTCCTCTGAGTGTCCCCTGAAGAAAAGCACTCTATTTCAACCAGGTGACCATGAATTATATCTCACTCTCCTGAGGATAACACAGAGAGATAAAGAACGGATGTTGTTTGAATGCCAGCAAACATACACTGCAATGCTTTGTTCTACAATGATTCCCGAGTACATGTTACTGGCCTGGAGTGGTAAAGTGTCCTACCATGAAGGACGCAATAAGGCTGCCCTCCCCAGAAACCTTTTGCAAAGGCTTTAGGACTACATCTAGGAGAACCGCGAATGCCAGGGCAAAGTAATCCTTTCACATGCTTGCTTTTAAACCATGTATAGTATTTTAAAAGGTACACTCACCAGAGGGCCCTTCTCCGCCTGCTGGGTCCAGGAGGCAGCCTTGGGTGGGTTCGGGGGGTACTGGCTCCAGGTCCAGGGTGAGAAACAGTTCCTGGCTGTTGGGAAAACCGGTTTCTCCGCTTGCTTGCTGTGAGCTATCTACAACCTCATCATCATCATCATCTTCTTCTTCGTCCCCAAAACCTGCTTCCGTATTGCCTCCATCTCCATTGAAGGAGTCAAACAACACGACTGGGGTAGTGGTGGCTGAACCCCCTAAAATGGCATGCAGCTCATCATAGAAGCAGCATGTTTGGGGCTCTGACCCAGAGCGGCTGTTCGCCTCTCTGGTTTTCTGGTAGGCTTGCCTCAGCTCCTTCAGTTTCACGCGGCACTGCTTCGGGTCCCTGTTATGGCCTCTGTCCTTCATGCCCTGGGAGATTTTGACAAAGGTTTTGGCATTTCGAAAACTGGAACGGAGTTCTGATAGCACGGATTCCTCTCCCCAAACAGCGATCAGATCCCGTACCTCCCGTTCGGTCCATGCTGGAGCTCTTTTGCGATTCTGGGACTCCATCATGGTCACCTGTGCTGATGAGCTCTGCATGGTCACCTGCAGCTTGCCACGCTGGCCAAACAGGAAATGAGATTCAAAAGTTCGCGGTTCTTTTCCTGTCTACCTGGCCAGTGCATCTGAGTTGAGAGTGCTGTCCAGAGCGGTCACAATGGAGCACTCTGGGATAGCTCCCGGAGGCCAATACCATCGAATTGTGTCCACAGTACCCCAAATTCGAGCCGGCAACGTCGATTTAAGCGCTAATCCACTTGTCAGGGGTGGAGTAAGGAAATCGATTTTAAGAGCCCTTTAAGTTGAAATAAAGGGCTTCATTGTGTGGACGGGTGCAGGTTTACATCGATTTAACGCTGCTAAATTCGACCTAAAGTCCTAGTGTAGACCAGGGCCTAGCTACCTAAGAGACTGTGTTTTGTATTACCATAGCAGATGAATTCCATGGAGGATTCAAGTTAGCATCTACCTTGTTCGAAAGACAAAGGAATCATAGTAGGGTGTTGCCCATCTGGGGTCCTCAACTCTCCACTTTGCCAGACAATGTCCAGATTTACTAACCTCCCTGGGGCACTGTAAGACATCTCTTTTCTCTGTGTTTTATTGTGTGAGGAGGTTGATGGAAATAGTCTAGCTGGCTAATTTAGAGTATTATTTTGCTGGGTGATTTATACTGAGGTTGATTCAGCTGAGTAAATTACCATATTCTGGAATATTTTATCCTTTTTTTGGTATTTTAAGTAATTGTAAAAATATTTCAAGTATCTTCTAAATTACAATAGAAAGGAAAAAAGGATAGGATTGCCAAAAGCTAGTGCTATATAAACTATGTAGAAGATATATATATTTATAACATCTTCTGTTTACTTCTAATGTTGCACAGGTCAATTTGTTCACCTTAGCTGATTGCATCAAGAAACATAACCATTAAATAATGAGGCATGCTTGAATTTGTAACTTCGTAACTACTCCTGCTGAAAAAATGTGCTTGTGTCATTGACTTTTACGAACCAGAGTAAGTACTGAAAATTTTCCCTAAATACAAATTCATCCTAAGAACTTGTGGCTACTGTTCCTGGAAAATATGTCATAGTAACCATTGTTAACGCATTCCCAGAGCTGTCATGTTTCTATTACAGCCAAGGGGAAATGCTCTTATTCTTTTTTCTGGAGATGGGTAGAAATGATTTAGCAATCGTGTGAGTTCCTTGGAACATGAGGTGCCCACTTGTAGATAAATAAATCTATTTCTGCCCACTAAGAGCCTCAGGTTTCAGTCACCTAATCTAATCTTAATCATTTCACAAGTAACAGCAGGTATTATTTGTATTTGGTTTAAATCTAGAGATGAGTAAGTGCTGCCAGTGTACACCTGTTCTATAATCCATCCATAATACAGTGATACAGTTCTCATGAGTATTCTCCCTTGGAGGCAATAATTCTGACTAAATGTCTGATGCAAACAGCGAAGCAGTACCTGTAGCAATGTGAAACTTGACTGTAGATAGATACATGGTATTCAACTTTTAGTTTCTTAGTGGTAGCATTTCTCAGAGAGACTGATAGGTTTGTCTGATACTTCATCAAACCTATTATAAATCAAACATACATGCAGACATGAGGAGCAACTCTTCTGCCGGAATGACTCCATTGACTTCAGCAGAGTTATGCCAGAAGAGATTTTGGCCCAGCTACATGTGACTGCACCCTCTATACTAGACTATAGGAGATTGGCTACCTAGTGTGTGCTCAGATTTCACATCACGACCTACAACACTGCCATAATGTGATACCAGGAAGCCCATTGTTTAGCCTTTGAGAATAGGTAAAAACACAGGTACCTGAAGATGCAATATATTTAAATACTCAACACTCACTGCACAAATGTGCTAATGGGTAATCCCAGGTTGGGGCTGAATACCCAGCATTTCTCTGGATAGTCACATCTCAGCTTCAAATATTGCTCCCTATTTAAAATAAAAAGAGGAAAAGTAAAGGTAAACCATTCCAAATGTATGTTGATTATGGATGGGACTTTCAAAAGCACCCATTGAAAGTCAATGAGAATTAGGTCCTTTAGATGCTTTTGAAAAATCTCTCCTTAGATTATGTTTATGATAATATTTAGTAAAGCCTGCCTTTTGGAACTCTTGCATTCATTCATCTTCACCATTTTGTTTGACACCCAATTGCATCTGTTACTGGTTTAACTGGTTAGTATATGTCAGTAATGATTTATCACACCAGCCTGGGGGTTTATGAAAACCATGTTTAAAAATCTGAACATTAAAAAAAAAAAAGCTTTCAAATGCTTTAACCCTTATTTATTTATGTATGGCTCTATACTCTCTGAGGCTGCTAATCCCCATTATAAAGTAACAATGCATTGCATTTATTGACAGGGAGATTATTGCTTCTAGTGTTTCTCATTATCCCCCATATCAAAAATGAGTAAATCAGACTGTCAGCCCCACCAAGGTTAAAATCAAGAAGATGCATTTTTAAAAAGATTCTGTACATTTTTTTAAAAACCCCAAACCTCCATCTATGGGAAAGAGTTGTTAATTCATCGAATTTTGTGGATTCCATGAACTGATAAGCTCCAGAGCTCAGGCATCTCTGAAATTAAATTAGGTTTCAGAAATGAATATTTCATCTTTAAGATACTGTTGCTTGGAGACCTGGGAAAGGAAGTGTGATTTAACACAAAGACATGGCAGTTAGTTACAAGGGGCATCGTTTTCCACTCCAACAGGCTCTGGAACATACCATAAAATGCCCATGACAAAACACTGTGTCATGAATGTAAACTAATGTGTGTTGCACACAATTTCTTTGAAATACCTCCATTTTAGCCTATTTACTTGAAAATCAAACAGTTCATTCTAACAACATGAACAAAAACACTTAAAGAAGGAAACGCACCATTAAAGGCATAGTACAAGTCAAACTTTTATCACCCTACAGCAAAATCTCTCCAGGTATGAAATGTCATAACCCCTCTCATTCTTTCCTAATCAGTTTACTCCTGCTTTTCAGCTTCTTTCCTTCTTGCCAATGCTTATGTTAAAATGCTCTGGCACGACTGTATGTTTGGTTTTACATAGATTAATCTCTTTCATTCTCCTTTCTTCCCAATTCCTCCCCCCCCTTGCCCCACCACCATTACCACCACTGCAATGAAAGTATCTAAGTTCAAGTTTTTAAATATGACCTCTACAAGCTAAAAATGTCCTAGGTACCGGACAACAACAACAACAAATAAATAAATATACTGAAAGAACAGACATTACTGGCATCCTCCCATGACTTGGAAAGCAAATGTGTATGACATATCCAGTCTTTGTTGCCAGCATTAAACTTGAGTTCTCCACTAAGTGACCCTTACAATTCAGATGTCATTTTGTTTCTGGTATGCAGGATTTGATAGCTCATTTCATACAGAACCAGGCACATAAGAGATGCTTACTTTCCTGTGAATAATTTGTACTCAGTGTATAATGTTGAGGATAATCACTTTTTTTAAAAAAAGGAGAAACGAAATCTAGAATTACATTTCTTTGCCATGAATTTGAACATTGGTATAGAACAGGTTGATAAGCTATCTGTTCACAAAGTGAGTGCCATCTTACAAACTCAGTTTGATTATAGAATCAATCTTAGCTGTCTAACTATCTCATTTAAAAAAGAAATTGAAGGGGGGAAGAAGGCAAGCACTTCTACATTTAGAGGAGAGTGCTTTGGGAATCTCATGAAGATAGAAGTGAAGTCTGAATTAATGGAGAATATGTTTTTTCCATATTGCAAATGCAGTGAACTGATCACATGAGATAAGGTACTCTCTTGGAATAAATGACAAACAGTAATTCTTCCTGGCAACTGAGAACTTAATTTTTGCAAAATAAGATTTCAACCTGAAGAGGATTCAGGGATCAACACTGAAGGGGGAGTGTATTGGCATGAACACTAGAAATCTCTTTTCCCCCTTGTGTTGCACTTTCTCAGGGAATATGGCCGTCTCCCCGATCTGGTATATTGTCCCAGAATTAGCTTCCAATTCCTCTTCCACCAAAATTATTCTCTAGCCCTTTGCTGTTATTGATGTTTGACAACTAGTGTGCTTTGCTTTCTTCACCTTCTGTGTCCATCTCTATTGTACATCATCCTGTTAATGTGTTTTTAAATGAAATATTTGTTGACTATTGCCTAGATGAAAAAGCATAGATTAGTTATTACCATATTAGCAAAGCAAAAAAGAGAAAGGTTATTATATGTGATCAAAAACATTTCACGAGCACCAAAAAGCCAAGCTTGAGAAAGAGAGCAGTTCATGTTTATAAAAATGGGACATCTAGAAAACTAGCCATACTAACAAAGGTTAAAGTGGCAAAATCTGATACCTATACTAACATTAAGTAGCACCTTATTCCACATGTAGTCCCACTGAAACCATAGGGACTACTCAAGGTGCCACTATTCAACATCCGTATGGGTAGAAAAATCTGTCCCTTACCCAATATTATATTGTTATTATTTGTGTTCTCTCTGCAGTCCCTACACTGTCCTTATGAAGTCAGTAGGAATATTCCTGGTGAAGTGACTTCAAGGTCAAACTCTTAAATGACCAAGTTAAAAAAGCCACAGTTCTCCAGTTGCTCCCCTTTTTCCAGTTCATGTGTTCTATTCCCTATCCCCCAAAAGGGGTTCAAATTTGTCCTAGTTATGTCTTGCTTAGCTTGACAGTTTAAAACACTTAGCTGGTATAGTTGTTTCTGTATAAATCACATCTTCATATAGCTGAACTAGCCTATTGATTATTTGGCTTGTGTGAAGTGCTGTTGATAAGATACTATGGACTCTACCAGTTCTGAAGTGGTGTAAGCACAAACCTTAAACCACTGCAATATGTCAATACAAGCAACTGAAAACTGCAACTCCAGCAGTAGATAAAACACGGAAACTATATTAAGAACAGCTTTTCTCATGCTTTCCAGATGGGATCTGTCAGTGCTTCACTCAGTTCCTTTTCTTTTTCTGAAAACTGATAAGCTACCCCAGGCAAATTGACCCCACACAGTTCTACCCACCCCAAATATAATATACCTTTCAAACCAAAATAAGCCACTTATACTTTCATTGACTTCTAGTGTCAAGACAAATTGTGAACTAAATACACAATTTTAAAACAAACATTTAAAAGTCAAATTGCTGTGGCAATTCTATTTAGTTCTCACTCTCTTTTTCCGTCAGATGTTGTGTTTTTCATTATTCAGGACAGGATTTTAATATAAAAATAATCTAGGAAAGAAATTCCATTATTTCGGGTTCCTAATATTCATCTTTCTATGCCATGAACCATTGAAGCCACTAAAAGTTACTGCAAGTAGTCAGTATTCTTCTCCCTGTGATATCACTTTGGAGGATGTTCAGTAGCGTAATGGGCTGCAACTCTCTTCTCTCTGATATGTCTTCATAATTGGAGATTCAGCAGTGTAACTATTTCAGAGCTCATTTTTACTACCATATTGTTCTTACCTTTAGCAGATTCTGAATGATGTACTGTACAGCCTATTATACTCAGTAATTTCAGCTGATAGAAACAAACTAACCATTGTGGTAGATGAGCACACTCATTTGTACACTCAAAAGATAATTCCATAAGTCCCAATTTGTTAAGTGCGTTCAGTTATGTATTCAGGCTAAATCCTACCCAAATTTCAGAACCTATTAGCATAGTCTCATAGGACCTGATTGTGCACTAACAAAAATCAATGGCAAAACTCTCACTGACTTCAATGAAATAGAGTCAGACTCATAACCGATTATGTCAATGGTTACACAGAAAGCACATGGTAACCACAAGCAGTGGTGCACACTGAAAGGTAAGGAGCCAGTTCTTCTCTCTTACACACATGTAATTATCAAATAGCCTCATCCATGCAACAGAAGGTAGAATTGGGCCTGCTGCAATTAATGTATCCTATCAATATCAACTCACTGAAATACTGCAATGCAACATAAGAAAACATCACAATTATACTAATGGCTATTTTTTTTAGCGCTAACCATTGCAGAAGATCCTCAGGCAACAGAGAGCATGCCAGCTAGAGCTCCTCATCAGTGAGGGTCATCATAATAATAGGGACAACATAACTGCCATTCTGTATCAGATTAGTGGTCCACCTAGTTCACTATTCTGTTTCCAACACTGGCTAGTGCCAGCTGCTTCAGAGAAAGATGCAAAAACAAAGTAGGGACATTTTTTTCTTAACCTCCACTAATTGGAGGTTGGCTTATGCCTTGAAGCATGAAGCTTAATCTTCATACACCTTCAAGAGGAAACAAAGAAATAAAAAGCTCCTGCTCACTTAAAATATGTAAATAACTTGATTTTTGTAAAGACAAACAAAGAATAATAGCATTGGTAATATCAATCCTGTTAATAACCTGCAAAAAGCAGATCACATTAAAACACAGAATGTTAACACTCACATTTTCAATGGGAGCAGAGGTCTATAACAAACTATTTCATTTCAGTGATGAAATGTGAAGCGTTCCAGAGCAGCTAATGTTCGCTGTGTAGCTAAATAGAGTTCAGCTACTTTTGTTCATAGGGATTATAGTTTCAGAGGGCTTGGAAATTCCTCTTCCTGAATGATATTAGAATGATCTTCGCTACAGAGAAGTAGCCTAGATTTGGAGAAAGAATAGTTTTAGACTCAATTTATTTTTTTAAGAGTCTGAATTGACAAGGGCTATTATTTATGCATTTTGTATAGTAATGTAAGTTCTGTTCAGACATTTATTATGCTATATAGAAAATATTATGTAAGTTCACCATACTCCTTCACGTGAGCTCTGATAAAGTAACAAAAGGAATAGCCTCTTTAGTCTTAATATTCCCTTTTCATTCTTTTCTTTAAAACAAACTTTACTACAGCAGCTTCATGACCATCTTGCACTGGTTCATGTAGTCACTAAGTGCAAGATTTTGGCCTAAAGGTGAATCAATCTTTCTTTCCCTTCCCTGGGAAGGGTTGTCTTATCTTTAATGGTTCTTTAAATTATATAAAATATTTATTTTCTTTTTATTGACCAAATTTCCATGTCAGGGATATTTATCCTACAGCAATCCTTCACGTTTGTGAAACATAACCAAAGAGTATAGACAATAAATATTTTGACAGAAAACATTAAGCTTCAGAGCAAAGTTCAACATTTTTGTTGAGTAGGTCTCTACCAGGCCAGATTATGTTTTAAATGTTTTCCTATTTTCAGATTTTCTCCTGAGGTTATGAGAATACCTTATTGCTTCTCTGCCTCAAAGCTGGAGTGCATTTAAAAAGAAAGAAATAGATTAAGGTGGGTTTTTTTTGTTTGTTTTTAATACACACACACACACACACACACACACACACACAAAATAATTAGTCCAGAATGTGCATTTCTCTGGAGTACCTTTGTCCCAGCTTGTCTCTGCAGAATATATTTAGGGACTGGGCTAAGAACTGTGTCTTTAGGGTAGGCATTCTTTGCTGTAGTAAATTGGTTGGTAAAATGAAAAAACTGTTAAGTCCTTCCATGCATGGCAAGGTCGTGTACCATGTTTTCTGAATAAAGCTCTAATACCATGTGCAAATCTGTAAAATAATTTGTTTTGAAAGCAGGTGATTATTTTATCAGTTGTTACTTCCGCTCTCACCCTCCACCAATCCTCAAAGAAAAGAATTCTGTACATTTGGTGATAGAGATGGTCCCTAACTGTCCTTTTCTATGTGTTCATGAAAGGGTTTTCTGCCTCATATCTCAGTAAATCTCAGAGACCAAAGTGAATTCATAGCAACACCTAATGTAACATAATGCAGCATGACTGATGAAACATGGCATGCTGCAGTACTATCCAATATCTAGTTTTCTGAAAACTGGCCTGAAATGAATCACTCTGCCCAGAAAGTTAAAACAACAACCACATTTAATGAAAACAAAAATGTGGCTGTCCTTATACAATTCTCTTCTCAGCTACTTAGCAAGTTGGATTAGTAAGTACCTGTGTCTGGTAAGGATGGACTCAGAGCTCTCACACTTATGATGAAGATTGATTTTCCACAGATTTCCAGAATTCCCTGTTAACAAGAATGGGAGCTGTCTCTCTATACGGCAGCTCCCTACACCCTATGATGGAAATAGGCCCATCTTGCAAGATTTGGGTCCAGACTAATTTTGAAATCCTCAAATGTTGGGAGAATTTGGACTGAGCATTCTGTCCTGGACCATTTCTAATTTTGAACAAGATGAAGGACACGCAACTGAAAAAGAAATTTCTTTTCCTACTATATTGGTGCCAATAATCACTTAGATTATTAAAACTGAAAGCATTTAAAAATCCAATTTACTTTTCACACTCTTTGTATATCTTTCCCACTTCTCATAGTTAGGACAATAAAAAATCAATTTAACTTCACTTAATGTATTGTCAGTTTCATCTTCAAATTTTAAGTAAAGCAATGTGTGAGTTACACACATTACATAGGAATGTTTATTCGCAGACCACTGTTTCCATGAAAATACTTTTGAAATATCATGGAAGTATTTTGATTTGTCTCATGGTTTTGTAAAAACCTTTTTAAAATAAATCAAAATTTGTGGCTACATTTGACAATGTCCCTATGAAAGACAGAATTGTATTAATCACAAAATGACTGGTCCTATGTTAAGTAACAAAGCAAAACTAGCTGTAAAGAAAAATTAGTGGTTTAAATTTCAGTCTTCACTCTTCTAGGGCTACATTTTCCATAAGTGGGCAAATGATGGGTTTAGTCCAAGTCCTACTGAAGTCAACATGGGCTTCCTCCAAGTCCCACAGAAGACAATGTTTAATTGGGCCCATATGTATGGCAAAAACTAGGGAACGTATGGCCCAATGGATGTTCAAACAGAGGCATATAAATCTAGATATAAACACTAGCTTCAAAGCAGGTGCAGATTTGCACAGGTAGTTTTGCCCATTGGAAAAAACTGGATGGAAACAGGCTAATATATTTTCTCATAGTCAGCATTCTATTGATTGAGAAAACATGCAGGCAGTTATAAATATGCATTCATATTTCCAGACCAATTAAATACATGACTAAGTAATTGTTAAGGTTGATTTGATATGCTTAATTTAGGGTTTAAAAGGCATAGGAAACTTTGTGACACTAGGAGAGAGAGGGGGACGTTAAAGGGATTTATCCTTCTAACAGGATTTGCTTTAGATCTTAACAGAGGAATAGGTTTTTCATCAATATAAAGTTGACAAACAAACTTTATTTAATCTCTTTGAGGAACATAAATTGGAGCAGACTAGTGATGAACAAAGTCTGTTTCAGAGCCATCTAAGACTTTGTTTTATGACTGAGACTTTCTGCAGCTTTCTCTGTTGTATCCAGACCAGTTTTTCTGTTCAAACCTTGCACTTCTTTCCATTGACTTCAATGGGCTTTTGGATTGGGCTGTAAGCATAAATACTAAAAACAAAAGGTCATAGCTCAGCATACTACTAGGCAGATACTTAACTTTAAATTCATATATATGCCCAGTGAAGTCAATGGGACCAGTCACTACCAGGCATAAAGGGCAAGGACGGAAACTATTTTACAATAGAACATTTTCACAGGATCAGTATTTCCCACTTTCAAGATGCACCTCTCGACTTTGCTTTGACATTAATTTCTGATAAATGCCTCAGGTTTACCTTGGCATTTAACAAAGCAGCAGGAGACCATTATCCTGTGACAACGTTCTATTCCACTGATACTCTCTCTTAATTGGAGATAATTTCTCTTCCTCTGAAAATGTTTGGCAAGGTTCCCCATCAAAACTATAGTGTATCTAAGTTGTAAGCTTTAATAAGATAGGGAATAAAATACCCAGAGCAGATGTAAATCAAATCTTTTCCATCAAGTTGTAGAAAACAAGCCCTTTGTTGCAGCCATCAGTGTGTGAACCCCAGCTTTTAATTATTTATACAAACTACTTACATGATGGGATACTCACTAGGAGGGGCAGTGTTAGTGATTATATCAACCAGGAGAGAAAAAAGCAAAGAAGGAAATAATGTAGTCATGGAAACAAAGGTGGAAATCATTTTAGTTTCTCTTACAAATAAATGGAAAAGTAGCATCACAAAGGGAAGCAGAAATACATCTTGGGGGAAAAATGAGAGGTAAAGACAGCAGATTTGGATTTGCAAGACATTTGGACTCTGTGCCCCCAACTCTTTTGTCCTTTGCCACCCAAGACAGAAAGCTTTTTTGATACTCCCTAGCTCCCAAGGTGACCAGTTGAGCAAAAAAGCAATGTGGTATGCTCCCCTACTTCCTCTCCACCCCTAAACGCAAAAGTTTTCAGCCAGGGCAACCACTCTGCTTGCCTGCTGCTAATGCTAGCACAGTTTCTGATTCACTATCATTCATGTGTGACGCTCACATGTAGGTCCCAAATGTGCTTGACTTTAGGTTCTTTAGTAGTGTCAGTGAAGTCAATGGCCCTACTCAGATGGTTAAGTGCTATGTTGGGTCAGAGTCCGGCTGATGTCTGAACCTCAAAAAAGATTAGAACTTGTTGAGCTTGACAGAAATGTATCCCACATAATCTGGGTTTCTTTGGAATGGAATAGCCCAGAAAGAGCAGTTAGATTCTTCCACGAGATTTACAACACATCTTGGTTTTCACTCCTTCGCTCTTACTTCAAGAGCAGCCTTGCAACCTTTCCACACAGGATTGTGATTTTCTCAGAGCTTTTAAAATGAGTTGGGCCATGAAACCCCCCTCCACAAGGAAATTTTCCACAAGGAAAAATCAAGGTGCTGCAAGGTGTAGCCTTGGTGATTATTACGTGCAACCCTTTCCTCTGAGTCACACGGCTCAATACCGCAGTGCAGGATTAGCGGTGCCTTGTAATTATTGAAAATTTCACTCTAATTCTCCCAAGAGTGCAGGCCAAATTCCATGTTGCCTAAATAAAGTGGATTCAATTCAAGTGTTTCCTGTCCCAGACCACTCTGCTGTCCTCTACTGATGTGTTGCATTTCAACAATGGATGAGGATATTTTTAGAGTATATTAACGCCATGTAAGACTATCTGAACCATATAGCAGATCTGTGTTATTTGTTGAAATGGCCTAACAGCAACTCCCGTGACAAATTTAGGCTCTCCTGAAAAAGGGGGCATCCAACAGGCATTGTTAACGCATATAAAAAGGAATGTAAATGAGCATATTTCAGTCTCTTAGTTGGCTGTTTAGGAAATGACTCTATATCTCTAAAATATCCTTGCATAAATATTTCCTGTAGAGCCTTAAAATTAAATCTCTTCTGTATACACACAAATCTTAGAAGCAGGGGTACCAATGCTTGTGCAAGACACACCCACAATGTTTACAGAGGGAGTAACTGAGCACACACAGAGGATATTTCCCTTTGTGGGACAATATGTTGCTATAATGTCAGTTTGTGCAATCTGGAGCATTCCAAGAGAAAAAGAAATGCTTTTCAGAATTATTTTTATTACAGCCACATAGTACTAATTTCTCTGGTTTCCCAGATCCTGGCCCCACTTATGTGATGTTAGGCTGAGATCAATGGGGAAAACCCCACTTTTCCTATCATTCAAAAGAACATTTCCCCTCTCTGTCCATTCCTCTCTGCCTTCAACCACGCCTGCCAGAGATAATTATGGAGAAAAACTGGGAGATCAACAAAAGCTACACAACTGTGTGTATTGCAGCTCTGCTCCTGCTATTTTATATGGGAAATCAACTACATATATGGCCCCACATGCAAAATGAGGTGAAGTTGATAACATAGTAGGTTTCTGCCTCCCTCACCAACTGGGTTGCACGTGGCTATCTTTTGAAAGAGGCAGGGAGGAATGGAAAGTAGAATGTGTTCTTGACTACAGTACTGCCTGTCAGCTGTAGGGGTTTAAAGATTGTTGGATATTTTAAAGACAAAGTGGATACCCCTGATTCTATGACACTGCTTATTGCCGGGATGCATCTACAGCTGCCCTTCTTCCCTCAACAATTTGACTCACAGAGACTACAGATAACAATTGCTTAACTTTAGAGATGAGCAACCTCCGCCCCATCCCATCTCTTCTAAATGTTGCTCCTGATTACAAACAGGCTCATTAAAAAGCTTTGAATCAGCCATCAAAACTATAACAGGAGAAATTAGACTGAAAACAGAAAAATGATGTGAATATCATGCTTCCATTTGCTCCAAAATTCAGCTGACACTTCTCTCTCCAGACTGAATATATTTTATAACAGAACATTTAACAATATGAATGCCACCTTAAAATGTACAATAATGTTAGACTTTGAGTGTCATGGACGTTGTAATTTATAATGAATGAATTGTATTCATAGGTTGGAGTCTGGGAGATCAGATTTGTCTGTTTCAGTTAGCTTTAACTTCCTGGTTTAGTTAATGCTCCTATTTCAACAATACTAAAAATGAAAAACACACTTTGTTTACAAAAATGGCAGAGATGTTTTTTAAATGGTTTTATGTTAAAATACCAGAACAAAAACAAAACAAACCCCAAATCTCCTTTATCTACCAATTTTTAAAAAGTATTTAAATTAGTGACATTACCAGTGCTGTAGACTTATAGAATTTATACGTAAACAGTATAAATCCATGTTGTTATTGCAGGCATATGCAGTGCAAACATTTTATCTAGACCAAAGTTTGTCGACTGAATCAGTTCCTTAGCACATTGTACTTGATGCTGTGTGTCACCTGTCTCTTGTTTGTCTATAGATTAGGACAAAAATGTCATTGCAAACTAAGTGAATAGGGCACAGACTAAGCACCTGCCACTTGTAAAACTCTTTAGAAGACTCTCTTGTTTATTTTGTAAGCACCCAGGGGTGCAGTTAAATAACTGCATTGAGACAAACAATACTGGTGATGATTAAGGAGGCTTTTCACATGAAAATTCACTTCAGAAAAAATGTTTTGCAGATGCACTGAAGAAAACTGTATCACTAAGAACCACTCAAAATACTTTGGTGGACCAAAACACCTTTATTTTTCTCCTGGCAATCTGCCAAGTTCACTGCAGGCTTGAAAAGAATTCTATAGCTGGAGGCTAAAGCAGAACCAGCAATGATTTAACAGAGAATTGGCTACAGTAAGAATGATAATGCACCATATCGTTAAAATGCAACCAGCATCTGAGCCTCCCTACAGCTCTCGAAAATGTGCTTACTCTTCAACTATTCACAGAGAAAGATGCAGAGAAACAATTGAAATTACAAGATATTAAAAAAATGTATAAATAACTTAGAAAAGAAAAGTAGAACATGTAGAATCATTTGCTGGTTGTGCTTTTACAATAATGATGCATTAAACATGGCTAGATTACAAAGAAATGGATATGGAAATATATAACTATATTTAGCACCACATTCATTTTCCTCAATTAAACATATACCAAATGAATTAATAATGAAAGTCCACTGACTTTAAAGCCTTATTTAGGCTCACAGATTAAATACACATCTAAATGTTATAGGCCTGATAATATTCACATTTTAATACTTGTAGTCTCATCAGCTATTTTCTAAATTATTTGGGAAATTAGACTTAAAATCTTTGCATCAAAACCTTGAATAGTGGTATCTGGGTGGCTGTTTTTCAAGAGTAAGAGTATTGTAGAATAACTCTTTTTGTTATGAAAGAAGAGTTTATAATGGCCTTCAGTGACTTTACATAGAGTTTGTTATTCAGATGTAGCCTATCTTAAAGAGATAATACAAGGACCTGGTTTAGAAAATTGGGCAGTTGTTTTTGCAGATCTATAAGCGCACAATTGTATGTCATGTGTAAATTAGACATTTCATTGCACATACAATATACCCAATTAGACAATTACCCATCTGTACAAGCAACTGTGGTGATTGTGACCAGTTATACAACTAAATATCCCAACAATATAGATGTTGCACTAGGCATTTACAAATTATGTCAGGTGCCATAGTGACATGATTACAAGTTTCCTTCAGTTTGTAGAGCTGAGTAAATAATTAACAGTGAATAATTTACTAGACAAAATTAGCCTCTTTTTTCTGCTTATGACATATCCATGAGAAAATTTTATTTTTCTCAAATGTATTCACTATTCAAATCAAGTGGAGACACACATCATCTCCCAGGATTGGACCATCATGCATTACAACTCCATACAAGAAGATATGCAGGATGTGGAACCCAAGCAAGGATATGGAAAACCAAGCCCTCGAACATGGTGAGACCTGAGGATTATGGAATACTCTTATTTAAACATTTCAAAATATTCTCTGGTCCAAGCCAAAACAAACCTACCACTCATATAGGATTTCTGACCGCCACAGCTGTCGGTTGTGAAAAATTGACTTTGGTTAAAAGCAACAAAACTGGGATTTTCAGATGAGGCTAAGGAAGCTACCATATTTCTAATACTCCAGTCTCAGCCACAGAACTACTATTTCCATTAGCTGTACCCTGTGAATGCTGTTGAAAAAGCTTGGTTGGCACTAAAATATTTATCACAGTCACAAGAATGAGAACAATTCAGTGACCTTAGAATAATCCAAAGTCATTGAGTTTTTAGTGATAGCTACAGACCTGGAATCTTCAAATCTACCTTCTTGCAAGAAGTCAAGTGTCTTTGAAACAGGAGCTGAATATTATTCAATGGGATCCACACTGCAAGGCTAAAGGAAACTGAATGCTTCAGGCCCGTAATTTAGTGGACAAAATTCCAGTTTTATAAACACTAGTGGTGAGAAATACAACAGTGAGGTTAGAACCAATAGCTCTTCAGGCAATTATGTTAACCATAAAACGAGGGGAGTGGAAAATTTGATATGATGCCTGCTTTCATATCCTTTGTATGGGAAGGGTAGTCTCTGGAGAATCCTAAAAAATAAGAATTTGTGGCAACAAGCAGAAAAACTCTAAAGCCACAAGCTAAAACTAAACAAAACAAGCTTATAAATTCTAAACTCTCAGGTTAATATTCTAAGGTTAAATAAAAATATACTTTATACAATATAATATGCCACCATCAGCATGCTTTAGTGCAACTGGAAAATACTATAAATTTGGAAAATTTACACTTTTAGGCCAAAAACATATCCAGCTTCTTATGCAGTAATTGTTCCATCCTCCAGTACCTAGAAGCCTAGTCAGAGGCTGGATGCCCTATTATAATGGACCAAGTTAACAAACACTTTTCACAACATGGGTATGCTGCTTAGAACATCGATATGCATTTGATGCCTCCCTTCATTTTGCTTGTCTATTCTAGTCTGATTAGTAGGCAGAAAATTGAAATTTTCTAAGCACTTTGTTGTTGTGAGTTACCCTGAGAACTAGTTGGCATTCTGTGATCCTTCCATTTGAAATGCAGCCGTCTCTCTAACAGGATGTAGTAGCACTGATTATAAGTTGATAACTCAACAAACAAAAGTTTAGGATATGTTGACTAAAGCCAACAGAGCCTTTACTGGTAAGGTACAACTTAAGGGTAAGTGCGCAGCCTCACTTAAGTAAACAAAGGATTCGTCAAAGCATCTTAAGCCTTTAATCACCTTGCTGACAATTACCATCATATCTCTAGCCTTCCCATCCCCTTCATAAGGGAATGTTATTGGAAAAATGGTTTTGACCAATTCCACCTGTCCTTGGATTCCTCCAATTTCTTTGATCTCTATCCATCTGGGACCTGAACTGAGTCTATATTGATAAATATGGATGAGAACTGAAAGTGGACAGTGATAAAACATCCATATTGGTTTTATTAAAGCTATCTGCAGCTCCTGACACCAAAGATCACAGGGCCTTGATTCAACGTTGACATCACTGATATCGTTAATCTATTGACAGCACTTTTATACCATTGACGCTGTCGACCACAACCTTTCAATTGCATTGTCGACTTGCCTTTGAGATCTAGCAGCAGTGGAAAGACTGCCCCTTCCTGTGTATTGTCTCCTCCCACACAGCAATATCCCAAAAGAAAGCCCTAGGTTTGTTCTTTCTCCCTGGATGTGAGATCACGCAGGATTCCATTTTATTGCTCCTACTCAGTGTGTATTAGCCAATAGGGGAGACAGACATTCTGCTGATGATACTCAGTTCTAGGTCTCCTTTATATTAAACCTGGATTTTACCATCTGATTGCTTCCTCACGGTCTGATAGATATAGCAATCTGGATGAAAATGAACTGGCTCTGACTTAGCCTGAATAAGACAGAAGCTTGTTGCCAGGGAAAGCATTTAAAGGAATAGGAAAAGGCAGCCTCTTCATCCCCAATTGTCAAAGTCTTAGAAGACCCACAGCTGCTCCTGGACTCTTGGAAATCAGTAGTGCCTCCTGATGCCTCCTTATCTGCTTCTGGGTCAGAGACTCCAGCCATGGCTGTCTAATGCAGTCCTCACAGTGGTCATGTACACCTTTGTCATCTGTGGGCTTTGCTGTTAAATGCTGCACCGGCGGTTACCCTTTATATTTTACGCAGCAGCTACAGAATACATTTTCCTCCGCCCCTGAGCAGTGTGGGCCAATGTGAACACAAAGCATCTGCGCTTTAGTGTTCATTAGCTTCCTAAGTGTTTCCAGCAGGCACATGAGAGCACTGAAGATTATTTTTACATGCCCAAATGATCTGAGAACCAATTACCTGAGAGACAAGCCAGCCCAATAGTTGAGACCCACTGGAAAATTCTTACTGCTGCTCCATGAACATGAACACTATGTCCAAAGGTCAGGGGTTATTTCTGCTGAGGTTCCTTCCTTTGCTCCCTTTGGCAGCGCAATAGAATCCTAAATCCCAAGACCTCCAGGACACAAGACATAATGTGTTTAGTTTAGTTGGTGTTTGACTGACTGATTTTGTTTTCCTTCTCAATTTTTGTTTTTACAAGTAGCATACATAGCATGTAAGTTCTGTTCAAGCCTTTGCAATTCAGTGCTTTGTCACCACAACAATTCAATATTAGAAACCTGAAATCAGTAAACAGAAAATAGTAGTGCAAAGAGTTAAAAGTACATTAATACTATATCTCTCAAATCTTCAAAGCTGAACAGTAAGGGACTGCTTCAATTTCTGATGTATAGGCTCAACCCAAACTAAATTTGTTCTGGGTTTCCAGAGAAATATAGCCACACCAGACATCTTAAGTAGCCTTCCCAAAAGTATGACTAAGGCATTAGAATGAGATACAGGAAACTTGGGTTCTGTTCCCAGCTCTGCCACAGACTTGGGCCTTGTAAACTCAGCCAAAGCTACTTAATCTGAACCAATATCCTTTAAAGGTCAGTGGAAGGATTCCCACTGTCTTCAGTGAGCTATGGATTGGGTCCTCTATGATTCAGTCCCTTATCTGTGTAAGGGGATAATAGTGCTTCCCTGCCTCTGAGGGATGTTGTGAGAATGCTGTATGGTCTCATTGCCTCACAAACAAGTTCCTAGATACATCAAAAGACAATACTTATCATTAGTATTACAGAAGAAAATGGAGACTTCAACTGAGAATGGGGCGCTGTTGTGCTAGATGCTATACAACCACAGTCACACACAATACTGTCCCAAAGATCTTACAATTGAAATAGAGAAAGGATTACTGCCCCCACAGTACATTGGGAAACTAAAGCACAAAGATTACTTGACTTGCCCAAAGTCTGAGCATAACCAGGAACTGAACCTTGATTTCCTGAGTCTTGTCCAGCACCTTAATCACAAGGCTATCCTCAATGCCATGCCAAACTGTGTTTGTGAACTGGCACACCTGTGCGCCTGTCTGCTACCTGTCATTACATTGATCCACTGAACCTACTACTACAGGCGTGCCCACACACACACACACACACACACACACAGAAAACAATCACAACTATTTCTGATCATTTTTATTAAGGCCCCATTTACACGGAAAGATTTTTTTTTAAAGCTTGTGTGGTGTTGATTTGTTTTGTTTAATAAAGTTTCATTGTTGCTAAATGTCAGTAGAGTCAACTTCCCACCATGCCACCTGCTGAAATGACCAGTTGGCTCCTTTACACACAGAACTAGCAGACGTTATTTGGAATAATTCCTCCCAAAATGAAACTGTCTTCCTGCACAGAGATATCCATAATTAGGCAAAATAAGAGATGTGATAAATTAAGCAGGTACCTCTTCGTTCTGTATGTTATACAACAAATACTGAGAATCATTTTCAAAATAGAAAATCAGTTCTGGGATATTGTGTCTTTTTAGATGTCCGTAGGGATACAGCTCTGATAAATCTAACTGGATTTTACCACAGCTCCTTATAATATGCCTGAAACCACTTTCACCAGTAATAAAAAAATGTACACTTTACAAAGACAGCTTAACTAAGAACATATTGGCTAGTATAACGTCTCAAATCTAAATGTGTCATTGTAGATTGAGTCATTTTATATCTCCATTTAGGTGTTAAAAACCCCCAGAAACTGTAGGATCGAATAGGAAAAAGCAGCAATATGTTCAGGATAAAATGTAATTATTCAGAAATAAGACCTGACCTCTTTGTCCACCTCTCTCTCTCTTTTTCTTACATCAGAAAGTAGGTAGATTTGGACAGGCAAGAAAACAACATAAAACAAAAATAAACTTTTTTCTTTAGGCAACTGTGAAAATATGTGCAAAATGTCTTCAGTAATTTGGAAGCAAAAAAAAGCGAAGCAAAAAAAGTAACCCGTCTTCTGTGTGATAATAGCTGATCTTTGTTCTTTTGAAAGCATATTTCTATTAGTGGTTTTAATTTCTTTAACATCATAAAGAAATGGTCTGCTGGTTAGAGCACGGAACTAGGAATTAGGAATCATTGGGCTGTATCACTGATTTGCTGAATGACTTTTGGCACTTCACTTCTCCTTGCCTCACTTTCCCCATCTTATAAAATGGAGATATTTACTTTTGTAGCAGAGAGAAACTTACTTAATTTTCATCACAATGATTCCCTCTGGGCTTGGAAACAACTAATATTTGCAAAGTATATGGAGATCTTGAATGATGGATGCTACAATTTACACTCTAGCCCTTATCCATTCCCCCTCACTCGCCTCTTACTGGGAAATGTCACAAGAAAACAAGAGTATAATGTTCCCTAAATCACTGGTTAAAAAGAAGAGGGTGTTTTCTTAGTATGATTTGGGTAATCAGCTATGCAGGAAAAATATAGCCATTTACAAAAACACTGAGGAGCCTTTATTTTTCCCCTGGACTTGTTAAATATTATCAGGGTAACCCCACAAGGCATTCTCCTTATTCACTAGAAAAAATATGGTTCAATAGACAAATAGAATTTGTCATCTCTGCTGGATTTTGGTCTATATTCTTTGGAAATGCCATTTTAATAAGCTTTGGCATAGGTTAACCCCCCCCCCTTTATTTATTACAGCCACAGCTACAAAATTAACTACTGGACTTCAAGGTGTGTGTGCGGGGGGGAGGAGAGAGACAATCACACAATGACTATACTAGGGCCCCACTGACTTGCCTGGGACTCTGTGGGCATTGGGTCTGCATGCATGGGCATTACTGTAGGATCAGGGCCTGAAGTGCCACCAAGTAACAATGACTCCTACATTTGTCCTATAGCGGACATATATCCATGTTATATCCTAAATATAGCTCTTTGCAGTTCACCTTTCTCCAGGAGCTGCACTTTTGATGTCAAAATTGTTATAGGAGAGAATTGAAACCCAAGATTCATGTTTTCTAGAATTTTACCTTTGCACCAGATAAATTTCCCTGCTCCTGGAAATGCATTCACCTGGAGGGAAGGCAGGCAGTAGCACAGACTCCTCTTCCTCAGCATCCATGCTGTGGTCTCCAGCTATTTTTTGATGCCATGAAGAAGCGTATGAGGAGGGCAAGTCCTATTCCCAAATAAAGACACCCTATCCTGAGCATAGTGTCCCTTTTCCCCCCAGTTCAGTTCCATTTTTTTCTCCCCTTAAACACTTAAGTAGAGATATAGTAAGTGCTCCAGGGTTTTTTAATGACCCGGCCATGGGACCCTCCTGGGTGGAAACTGAGGCGGGACTATGTGAATGAGCAAATCCCTGGGCCAGAGCCCTTCCACCCATTATTTTTTATTGTTCTGCTTCCCTGAAGCATAAGGGATGGGAGAGAAGCCCTGCATCCTGCTAAACCTATGCTGCTTTGGAACATCTGACCTGGTCCCTGAGAATAACTGGGCAGCCGCTAATGATTTCTCCTCACACTTGCACTAGTAATAGTCAGGAGTAGCTTCATTTAAGTCAGCTGGGAAAAATGAGGTCCCCAGTGTTTACTGTGGGCTGAAACCCCACATTTGCCTAATCCCTTGTCTGGAAAAGCGAGGCCAGGATGAAAGACATCACTTACATTCTGTATACACAGACGACCCCACAACAGGTCAGCAGAGAAAATGAAGCATAACTCATTCTACTGAGCCTACACAAGATCCGAACGTAAAGCATCCATGGTTAGTTTAACCAGGACATCATGGCTGTGCAAAAAATTACCCTGGGATTTTTAATGAACATAAGTGGTCAGGACCACAAGTCAGAAATTTAGCTCATCATTAAATCCATAGGATCAACTTACAATTAGCATACGATGTATTCAAACATCACTGTGTACTCTTTACAGAACTGATGCTATCCATGTACACAAGTTGTTGTTATACATTTTTTACGCTGTGGAGCAATGCACACCTCAGTAGATGAGATTAGAATGCAGCCCAAAGTGTTCAAAAGAATTAAGGGAGCATCTCTCCAGCAGATGAAGATGAATTACATTTTTTCTCCTCTTTCTCTATCAGCCCCCCTTACCCTAACACGAGTATTTTGGAGATCTATGTAATGTACAGCAGTTAATACAGACTTAGAAAAGATTGACATGGCACTTATCTAAATTGATACTGAGATTCAGGATACCTATTGCACTTCAGTTGATAGGAACTTCAGAATCTCAGAGTCAAAACTGACTTCAGAAAACCACAACAGTACATCTCACCTTCTCCAATAGAAATTCTGTAAGATACTATGCCAAGGGCATATCATCCAGGCTTTTCCATTTTAGCTGAAAGAAAAACCACTATCTGATAAGCTAACATGATAAATGTTCCAGGGTCTGCACAAATGAGTAGAAAAACCCTAGAGTTTTTGAACAAAAAAAACTTTTCTGACTTGATTTAAACCTCTTAAATTCCCCTCATGTTAGTTGTTCATTTTGCACATGCTATTACGTTGTATATATATTTTACAAAGGTTAAACAATCAAAATATAAACACCCAGTAATAAAGGTTTTTGCATGTCTACATTAAGTATTATCCAGAAAGTATTGTTATCTTTTTCAACTGAAGATGCTAAGAAAAAGGCATATTATTCAAGATGAACTTGAACATAATTCCATATGATAGAGAGAAAGATGGCAAGCTTTCCAAAACTGTCCAAAAGCTTTTACAAGTTCTAATATAGACACAAGGAACAAAATGGGGAATTAAGTCTATGGTAAAAAACAAAACCAAAAATCCACAATTTGATGACTATAAAGTACATACTTTACCCAAGCTCTGCTTCTCTTCAGCTCATTTGTAAAATTAGAGCCAAAAAGATTACTGGGATTCATAAAGAGCAACACTTGGAAATCAGGAGATAATTTCTTGAGACCACTTACATGCTAAGCTGCACAGGTTCTAAGAGCCATCAGCTATTCACCAGTGCTTCATTCTTCCTGCAAAAGGTGTTGAACTGTATCTGTATTAAATATCATAAGAGTTCATTGTCACTTCAAAGCATGTGAGCAATTCTGGAGTTCTGTGAAGGGAGAATAGAGCCCAGTATCGCAGGTTCATCAGTGGAACAGTAAAGATTATAGACTGATCTGGTTTTGTTTTAATTCAAACTTTGGTAATTGTTATATTTGAAAATCTCCTGAGCTTTTATTTCCCCTAGAAAATTGTGTGAAGCATGTACATCACCCCAAGTATCATTACTTCCATAGCCATATTCTTTTGACAAAGGAAAATTCTCTGTGACAAAATAGACAAGTAGTTGGATAGATGTCATATGAGTGATATGTTAAACAGATCAGGTAAGGAAGGCATTGAGTAGAACTGTAATCTGCTTTTCATGCATTTCAGACCCTATTTTAAATTAAGTTCCATTTCTTTCCATTGTAGTCTTCCTGAATCTCAGCAATTACTGTACATCTAAAAGCAGTGATGGATGAACCACGAAAGATCACTAGCTATGGTTCTGTTCAGAAACACATTAAAAACCTGCCATTTCTAGACAGCAATACTCGATTTCAGCTTGGCCAGAAACACAGTGATACATAGCATTTCTTTCACCATTTTAAGTTTGTTCTGCTTCCAATCCAAGCTGAAAATTGAAAATTAGCAGATTTTTTTTCTAAACAAAAACAAAAATGCAACCAACCTATTTAGTGTGTTTTGTTGAGTTTTAAGTCTAATGCCCATTGGGGAGATTCCCATTGAGTTCAAGGGGCGCTGCACTGGGCCTTAAATGACTGTTCCATTTGGTTTTATCTGAACAAAATGGCAACAAAGGGCAAAAACAAAAAGGCAACAAAAATAATTAGGGGTATGGAACAGCTTCCATTTAAGGAGATTAATAAGACTGGGACTTTTCAGTTTGGAAAAGAGACGACTTAAGGGAGGAGATGATAAAATCATGACTGGTGTAGAGAAAGTAACTAAGGAAGTGTTATTTACTCCTCCTCATAACACAAGAGCTAGTGGTCACCAAATGAAATTAATAGGCAGCAGGTTTAAAACAAACAAAGGAAGTACTTTTTCATACAACGCAGAGTCAACCTTTGGAACTCCTTGTCAGAGAATGTTGTGAAGGCCAAAATTATAACAAGGCTCAAAAAAGATCTGGATACATTCATGGAGGATAGGTCCATCAATGGCGATTAACCAGGATGGGCAGGGATGGTGTCCCTAGCCTCTCTTTGCCAGAAGCTGGGAAGGGGTGACACGGGATGGATCACTTGATGATTAGCCCTGTTCTGTTCATTCCCTCTGGGGCACCTGGCATTGGCCACTGTCAGAAGCCAGGATACTGGGCTAGATAGACCGTTGGTCTGACCAAGTATAGCCGCTCTTATGTTCTTAACAAGTTGATCCATCCCTACCTTAAAGTTTCAAAATTCACATGCAGATACACCCTGTCCCATACTTCACTGATATACATTGACAAGGAAAACCAAGTTCAGATTCTTAGAACCAGCTTCTTTCTAAAGCCCTTTATGCAAGAAAGTAGCATCAGTTCATCCACAGCTGCAGTTTGGATAATAAGGACAAAGACTAGGACAAACAGAGAAAACTAGAAAGGGAATCAATACACTTCAGCAGTAACTGGGAGAAAAGGGATCATGATAAAGGTACTATGTATAGTTTTACAAGTAATATAATACAGTTCTCAAAACTGAAGCAATGATTCATTCTGTACTGGAAATCATTATGCTTACATCTTATGATGAGGGTTAGGCTCGTAAACTGCTAGAACCAAATTACATTCCAAAAGGGTGGGTGGGAGCAGATTTGAAATAGGAAACCAGCATCCATTAACTGAAGTCTTGTGACTACAAAGCTCCCCAAAGTCAGATAGAAAACCAGCTGAGCCTTTTTACTGTTCTTAGTGAAATTCAGAATAATCCAGCATAGAAAGAGAAGCATTAGAGAGGCTAGTGTAACTTTATCATGAACATAATAATCTTTCGCTATCAAATGTGACATTTTTAGAAGCATGATTAAATGTCATTCACCTTAAAATGTGTTTAATGATTAGTCTCCATCCAGCTCCCAGGGAAAGAATATCTACATTCATCTAAATGTTTGTTTCCTTTTTGCTATATATTCTATTAGAAAACCATGGGCAGTCACTGAGACGGAATTTAACTTCTCTGGATGTGTATTCTGCTGGTGCTCATATATGGAGGTTAGTTGATATCTCAAGTGACCAAGATGAGCTGTCCCTGTTTGGAACAATGTTTCCTGATTTAAAACCCTGAGCTCTGGTTACTCAGAGATAGGTATTAAATAAGTGAAATACTGCGAACAATTCTGCCACCACAGCATGTAAAACATAACACCTCCAAAATTTTCCAAGAGTTTTGTAATAGACTAAAATAGCGAGTTGCTTTTCAAATGTTCTAGTGGCTTTTGAAATGCATCGAGGTATTTGGTTTTGACAGGAAAATCTCTGTCAGTCAGCTATCATTTCCAACATTCATTTCCAAAGACATTGGAAAATACTTGCAAAATAACTTGATTTTAAAGGACCTGATCCTACTGGGGACTGGACAACTTCAATAGCCTATGAAATCAATGGCTATTATGTGAAGACACGCAAGTCCCTTGCAAGATTAGAATAATAGCTAGGCCCTCAACCAACACTCCTAACCTGGGTTCAGCTAAGGCAAACTGACTAAGCTGCTTTTATAATCTTCCAGATCCCACAATGTTTTGCAGCACTGGAGCAAAAACCATTAAAAATGCTGAGTTATTCTTTCATTTTCCTTTTAAATTTTTCTTCCTAACTCTCATTAAGAGGAAGGAAAATAAAAGTCATTTTGCAATGTGCTGAGTTGGAACTCCATCCCCTTCCGTTCCCTTCCTTCCCTCCCTCTCTCAAATTAGCGAGGACCAGCTGGCTGCCCTTAGAACAGACGGCCTGATTTGAATCACTGTTGCCCTGCCCCTTGCATAGTCATTTTTACCAGTGCATAGTGAGTGTAAAATGCTACCATGCGAAGCTGGCACAGATTTTACACTCACTTCGCACTGTTTTAAGTAACTACACAAGGTACAGGACAACAGTGAATCAGGTCCATGATATGCTGGCAGGCACTTTTCCAAAGAAACCATGGAATTGGCATCTGCAAACATAAGACTTATCTTGTCTCCAGGACCCTCCCAGATGGACCCAATGCTTAGTTGCCTACTAGACTTGTAGTTTTTCTTCTAGACAACAGGGCATTAGTAGCCTGGAAATTGCTACCTCAGATTTTTTAAAAAAAGGTTCATTCCTAGGCTCTTTAACAAGAGAAGGAGAGCACCATATGGAAATCTCTGAGACTAATTTCTCTGTTCTGTCTTCCGGGGAATTGCAAACAGATTTCTATGAGTGTGTGGACAAATTCTTTCACTGTCACCCCTTATCAGGTGGTGGGAGCCTGAGCAGGTCAGATTATTGCAGAGCAAGAATTCAGTTTTTGCTTTAGCTGATTTCCTAAAAAGAGGCATCAAGAAGAGAATAAAGACATGATGGGGGGAGGGGAGGGAGAGGACATACATTACCTTAGACTTGTTTGTTTGGTTTGGTGTATGACTTCTGAGTTTGGGTTGGTTTTTCCTTGTCAGCTGAATAAATTACAGCAAATATCACAGCAACTTCATACCCCAGTACTGAGAGGAGGGGAATCTTTTTTATTATTCTTAACTAGCTTCAAACATTCTATATTTCACTACAATTAAAAATTAAAAGGAAGGAAGAGAATAACTTGAAAGAAAATACTTGCCATGAGTACAGATTCAAACTCCATTACCAAACCAGGAGCTGAAATAAAATCAAAATAAAATCAAATAAAATCAAAATCCCATCTAGTCTGTGTCTTCACTCTAAGAAAAGTCAAATGTTAATATATTAGCTTGAAAGTCAGGCACATCCAATAGCACATCACTATCACATCATAGGTTATATTGGCTTCCTGCTCTCATATCTCACAAATTAGAGAGGAAATAAATGCCTTTTAAGTAGTTGCTTATTGGGAATTTGGAAGTATATAAAGCACATCTGGTTTGCCCTGATATCTGCTTCAGGATAAAGCCTGCTTAGAACTGTAGAGCAAAGCAGAGTTCACAGGACTATGAAATACATTGGCTATATCAGGCGTCATTTTCTTTAGTTCACTACATTACAAATTACAGGCCCTGTTGTTCTGTGTCCTATCGCCTGCAGTTTGTCAACCTCGCTTACTATGGGCCTGGTCCAAGGTTCATTGCAGTTAATGGAAAGGCTTCTATTACGTTTAATAGGTGCTGAGTCAGGCCCCACAGTTACAGCAGTTGATCAGCAGAGCGATCATCTTCAGACTTTACAAAAGAAATTCATTTCTAGACAGAACAAGTATGAGAAATTTCAACCCTCAAAATAGTTTTGTTGGAGATGTTACAAAGCCAATGAAAATATGATCTCAGAAAGAAAAGCACCTTCTTAACTACAAATATAGTGAAACACCAGGCAAAAGAACAAGGAGTACTTGTGGCACCTTAGAGACTAACAAATGTATTTGAGCATAAGCCTTCGTGGGCTAAAATCCACTTCATCAGATGCATGCAGTGGAAAATACAGTAGGAAGATACACACATGGAGAGAGAGAGAGAGAACTTGAAAAAATGGGTGTTGCCATTTGTTGGCAACAAAAAATGCGTGTTGCCATACATACTATAATGAGAGTGATCAATTAAGGTGAGCTATTATCAGCAGGATAATAGTGATAATCAGGATGGCCCATTTCCAACAGTTGACAAGAAGGTGACAGTAACAGTGGCGGGGGGAGGGGGGAAATAAGCATGGGGAAATTATTTTACTTTGTGTAATGACCCATTCACTCCCAGTCTTTATTCAAGCCTAATTTAATGGTGTCCAGTTTGCAAATTAAATTCCAATTCAGCAGTCTCTCATTGGATCTGTTTTTGAAGTTTTTTTGTTATAATATTGCAACTTTTAGGTCTGTAATTAAGTGACCAGGGAGATTGAAGTGTTCTCTGACTGGTTTTTGAATGTTATAATTCCTGACGTCTGATTTGTGTCCATTTTTTCTTTTACATGGAGACTGTCCAGTTTGGCCAATGTACATGGCAGAGGGGCATTGCTGGCACATGATGACATAAATCACATGGGTTCTCCTGCTGATAATAGCTCACCTTAATTGATCACTCTCATTATAGTATGTATGACAACACACATTTTTTCATGTTCTCTATGTATATATATATATATCTATATCTTCCTACTGATTTTCCACTGCATGCATCCGATGAAGTGGGTTTTAGTCCACGAAAGTTTATGCTCAAATAAATTTGCTAGTCTCTAAGGTGCCACAAGTCCACCTCATTCTTTTTGCTGATACAGACTAACACGGCTGCCACTCTGAAACCTGTCACCAGAGAAAAGGTTGGTCTTTTGCCAGTTTTATGTATTCCTCTTAAGACCCTCCATACTTATCTAATAGGTCATCAAAGCAAAACCCACCAGATATTTTACCACCAGTTCCCTTCTGATTTTCTGCCATACCTTTGAGTTACCATATAGCTAAAGAACACCCCCCGAAGAACAAATAATAGACACTCCTGAAAAGTAACTTGAAAAAACTGGTTTTACTAATAACAGCCTCAACCACCACACTGCTAAATAAACACACCACACTGTTGTCATAACAAGAAATGAAGAACCTGAAACTGTTACACATGTAGAAACTGTGTGGTATGGTTCAGGAGGCTATAAATCTATCCCTTCCCATCTGTCACCTGATTGCAGACACTTTTAAAGTATCAGATAGTATCTCAAAGGCAAGGGAAGTAAAAGTGAGCTCTCAGTGGCCATGTCTACTGCAAATGTAATGTACCAGCTAGTGTGCATGTCTACCACTGTCCTCTACTGGATGGAATGAAAAAACCTGTTTAAATGTGTGGCATAGGTCCTATACAGCTGAGAATTCATGGAGTTTCTCCTTCACAAGGGACCTGGGCGTTTAGAGCAGGAGGATCAGAGTTCTGTTCACACTATTGCCAGGATGTTCTGATTAGATTTAAGTTAGAATGTTTTGTTTTGTTTTTTAAACAGATGGGAGGAAGAAAAAGAAAACTGACTGATGACTGAAAAGTTTCACTGGAAAAGTACCACTGCTAAAGAAAAGTCTCTTCTGGGGATCAACAAGCAAACAAACTATCAAGATGACTGAGCCACATGTCAAAGTCATCCGTGGATCAAATAGTTCAAAATTCTATCACAAGTTATTTCAGGCAGTATAACATCCCCCTGAGCAGCTGTTTGTGCCAGAAGATAAATACCAAATATGACAACAGTTTAGAAAGTAGGTAGGTTTTATGTTTGTAATTATGTTTATTTTATCTGTTTAATATTATAGCAAGATTAAGAATAGCAAGATCCTAAGATACATTTGATGATCAGTTATTTCCTGCATAATATAACAATGATAACATGAGCTTCAGCAGGTTACTGTGGCTGTTCTCCACCTCTGGAGTCTGAAGATTTTTATTAGTAACTTGTAGTCTATTTGAACTAACCATGTTACACATCAGTAGTAGAAATGCAAGCAGGAACATTGGCCACCCTGTGTAGCCGAACCTCAGTCTGGAAAGAAAATAAAAAGTGCCCTTAAAACCAAAGGTGAGATTAGTATGTCATGCTGCCAGCAAAGCTGCAGTAGCTTCTAATCCATCCTCGAGACTCCAACATCAGCAGCATTATTTAAAAGGGAAGAGCGTGATAGGAGTATTGCTTGCATTTGTCAAGATCTGAGTTTATAGATTGTGGGTTTGTTGCACACGGTATTAAAAAGATTTCAGAAAATCTTATACTAACATTTTGTGGTTTAAAATCATTTTCTTTTCTTCACTCTTGAAAGTCTGGCATATTTGCCAATGCTCTGTGGGCTCCTGACAGAGCTATCTTTGGATACGTGATAAGATAACATGTTGAACATTCTTAAGACTCTAAATAAGTTAACACACAATCCCAGAGTTATTGTATAAAACTTTTCTGACTGCAGCTTAAACCTCTCAGATTTCTATTAGTTTTATTAGTTTAACAATTATTATGTCTAGAACTTCTCTTTTTGTTGTTATTAGGCTGCCCTAAAGTTGAAAGCAATATTTCTCAGGCAAAATGTTGAACAGATCCACAGACTCTACTGAAAATAGATCAACAGATGAAACATTGTACAAAACCCAAGATACAAAACCTACTGTACATAGAGATAGCGATCTTAAAACAAAAAAACTTCAAATCCAGACTCCAGCGAGAAACTGCTGAATTGGAATTCATTTGCAAATTGGATACTATTAATTTAGGCTTAAATAGAGACTGGGAGTGGCTAAGTCATTATGCAAGGTAGCCTATTTCCCCTTGTTTTTTCCTACCTCCCCTCCCCCAGATGTTCTGGTTTAACTTGGATTTAAACTTGGAGAGTGGTCAGTTTGGATGAGCTATTACCAGCAGGAGAGTGAGTTTGTGTGTGTATGGGGGTGGGGGGGTAAGAAAACCTGGATTTGTGCTGGAAATGGCCCACCTTGATTATCATGCACATTGTAGGGAGAGTGGTCACTTTGGATGAGCTATTACCAGCAGGATAGTGAGTTTGTGTGTGTGGTTTTTGGGAGGGGGGTGAGGGGGTGAGAGAACCTGGATTTGTGCAGGAAATGGCCCAACTTGATTATCATGCACATTGTGTAGAGAGTTGTCACTTTGGATGGGCTATCACCAGCAGGAGAGTGAATTTGTGTGGGGGGGTGGAGGGTGAGAAAACCTGGATTTGTGCTGGAAATGGCCCAACTTGATGATCACTTTAGATAAGCTATTACCAGCAGGACAGTGGGGTGGGAGGAGGTATTGTTTCATATTCCCTGTGTGTATATAAAGTCTGCTGCAGTTTCCACGGTATGCATCCGATGAAGTGAGCTGTAGCTCACGAAAGCTCATGCTCAAATAAATTGGTTAGTCTCTAAGGTGCCACAAGTACTCCTTATAATTACTAACAGTTAATACTAATGATTATTTTTAAGGTCATATCTATTGGCTCATAATATGGGGAAGCACAAGGGTGGCTTACAAAAACCTTTGCCCTTCCTCCACTCCTGCAATCATTCATGGAGTGGAGTTAGGAGGAACAGATAATGCATGTGTGTGTGTTTCTGAGACACTCAGATACTATAGTGATAGAGGAGGGCATATAAAGCCAAGCAGGCCAGAAAACCAAAATAAATTATTGTGCTCTGTGTGATCTGTGATCACACGGTGCAGACAATACACTCCTGTGTTTGGCCCACTTGCCAACTCTCTGACTTCCATGATCTCTCTCTTCCCTACGTTGCTTGCATCCATTCCACACAGATATGGAGCAAGAGAGAAAAAGCTACCTCTTGTGAACTGTGGCCAACTGAAAACTTCAAGGCGTTTTGGCCCCTTCAGTTTTAATTTTACTCTCCCTAGACAAAAATCTGGTTGATCCTGACCATGCCTGGTTTCTTAGACCCTAGGAGCTACAATTGGGCTTGCAAATAGGTGTCAGGGGTTGCAACTACCTTGCCCTTCCCATATTGCTAAACGGGGGAAAGGTACTGGCTAGGATATGGAGCATCCCAGTATGGAAAAGGCTGTAAGCCAGGGGCTTAGCAGAAACTCCGTTCCCCCTTCCCCTTTAGACCATCCACATCTCCCCCATACCAGTCAAAACACCAAGGCCAATCTCAGTCAAATTATTCCAGTTGTGCAAATACTAGCTGAAATTGACATGAAACTGGTATAACCCAATAAACCTGTTTCACCCCATCTCTGTTGCAACCTGGCCTTTTTGAGACTGTTACAGTTAAAGAGAGGGGGGAAAAGTCTTCATTGGCCTTTGAGTGCTCTATAGACAGCAGCCTAGAAAATTATAAAAACAAAGGTGAGGCTCAAAAGGAAACAAATGCTCTCATGTTACCCAAAACAGATAATGTTTTCTCCATGCTAATTGTCAGTAAAAATATATATATATATATATATCCATCCAACCTTTTCTACTCAGCGCATTTGTAATAAGACAGGAAAAAAAAGCAAATACAGTTACAAGTGCGCATCTATATTTGTACCATAGTTAGCTCACTTTTAATCATTCAAACCAGAAAGTGGCTCGTGCTGGTGTGAGGGTGCTGTATAAAAGCAGGAACAATAGCAATGCCCTGTTGATGCCACAAGATCAGGTCTTCCACTTGTTGAAATCGGTGTTGTTCCAGTGACGTCAATGGAGGTAGACTCATGTACACCAGTTGAGCATTTGACTCCTCTAGACTCATGGTAGGGTAATAGATTATTCAGTGTGGTATCCTAGCCTATGTATGTAACAATTGTATTCTCTCGTTCTGCTCAAAGCAGTGTACTCACAGTAGAAACGTTGGTATTGTGGAGGTTCACGTTGGAAAACTGGATAATATTACCCATTTGGATTCCCCTTCCTTTTGGGCACTCAAACTTTACAGTGCACTCAGCATGCTGAAGTTAACTTACTAGCCATTCTGTCTGGACTCTTTCCATTCTGCCCAATAGGTTCATCAACGTATTTCTGGGCATGCAGAAGTGTCCAGTTCTTTTGATGATTTCTGCCCCCGTATTTTTATATATATAAATACTGGGGCATAAATCAATATATATAAATAAAATCTGTCTGCAAATCTCTATTGGAGCGACCTCTGTTCTGTTTTTATTAAAATTCCATACATATCAATGAAAATAGCTACATAACTAGCACACCTTTGAGCTCTACTGCAGCATTGGCAATGTTTCGTCTTAGGCCACTATAACTTGTTGCTACTTCACTCATTCGGAATCTAGTCATCTGAGCATCTGGCGGCAGCAGGTTTTTTCCCCCTGAACTGCTTAACCTACAACAGAGGAAACAGACATTTAATAGATTATTATAATGCAACAGCATGTTGTGCTATTACACACATTGCCCTGTGTGTTGGGAAATAAAATCAGCCTTAAAAGGTGACTATTAAGAATATCATGGGATTTTACAGACAGAATGGACAACAGAGCGACAACAGAATGCAGTGTCCACAACAACAACAAAGATGTTTACAGCAAAATATCATGAAAATGATGAATAATTAAAAGCAATTTAAAAGGTAACAGTAAACACCTAGTCTAGTCTGAAAGAAAAAACAGCCTTCTATGGAATGCATACCTAAATATAATACACAAACAATGTTGTATGTACAGTAATCGGTGAAAATGACAAAGAAATAAATGGTAACACAGTAAGCAGGCTCCATACCACACTATTCTGAAAAATGCTTATCAAGTCTCTCACCAAGTCCTGCAAATGCTTTTTCATATGGTAGCTTTTTAAATTCCACTTTCCTCATGCCACAATAAATTCTTTTTACATCTTCCATTATTCTCCTGTGAAGTCAGGGGTCACTGACTTCACTGAGTTACAGACTATTAACAGTAATTAAGTTTTAAATGCCAGTACGGACCAAGCATTCTGGATATGAAAACTAACAAGAAATTGAACATGAGTCCAACTAAAAAAATACTGTGGGAATTGAGGCTTCAATGTATGCCTGTCTTTTATTGCACGTACACTATCCCGGCTCTTTGATTTCATGGATACAGCTCACTGTGTTAAAATAGCCCGTGGCCAGTACAGTGACGTTCAGACTACAGCCCGTACCAAACCAGTGATCTTCAGAACCCTACCTGGTAATCTGCAGATTGAGACGTCGGAGAACTAAATGTGACAATGGTTAGGTGGCTGATGTGCTCAGGCCACAGCCTATCATGCTGACAAATATTGTTTCATTGTTTCCTTGTGCTCCCCCATCTGTTGTTCTTGTTTTACATTTAGACTGCAAACTCTTTGTGGCAAGGGCCATCTTTTTTCTCTGTGTTTGCATAGTGCCTAGCACAATGGGATCCTGGTCTGTGCCTGGGGCTCCTGCATGCTACTGCAATACAAATAATAAATAAATCACCAAGTGAGTGGGTGACTGGGGATCTTAGGAGGGCAGATGTTCCAGCAGAGGATCTCTCTTTCAATGAGCCATCCACAGACTGAAAAGGTGTAACCTACCAGCCTAGCAGGAAGTCAAGTAGACAAAGCACAGAATTAAAGCAAGAGTTCCCAACAACAGCCAGTGCAAATCACAGAGATTATAATAGGGCCCTAACTCAGTTCCAAGAATAAGATGAGTAACTATTTCTACCATACAAATATCAAATCACCCTGAACAATTTACTTTTATAAACATTGTATCCAAGTATAAGGAACATAGGATGCCAAAACAGTTGGGCTCTATTTATGTTAGCGAGACATGCTTTTTACTGACTATAGGTCTCTAAGAATTGACACACAAGGGGTGAGCAAGGAATGTAAAGATTCCATGGTTGAATCAGGAGAGCTGTACAGATGGTTAGATCATACTTCCTCGTCACACTGCTTCAAGTTGGAAGAAAAAAAATGGGGAGGGAGGAGAATTATTTTAGAAAAGGGAAAAAAGAGTTGGAGATACCCTTTTCCCCCCCCTAAGAGCCATGCCAGCCCTGAACCAGTTACTGTCGTTCTAAATTGTTCTATACCTTTTTGTTAAACATAAGAGGAAAAATACTGCTATGAATATGAAGCAAATATGTCTGCACTTCTAAATAAAAATGTACACAGTAAAACTAAATCACATATATTGAAGTGTTATTTTGGTTTTATGGAAATGTAATCTGTGTTATGACATTTGCATTTCATAAAACTGCTATAGATAACTAATCTTCCAATGCATTACATACCATTTGATCACCCAAAAAAAAAGTTATACTGAATCATATATTTCCTCCTGCAAACTGGAATATTCCATTACAAATGTATCGGCATTAAGTGTACAAATTCACTTGAGAACCAATGAAAACCACAGGTACACTGAATAGAAAGATTTTTTTTTCTTATACACTGCACATAACTATTAGAAGTTATCACAGCTTGGTAGCAAATAAATTATGAGTTCAAACAATAGAATATATGGATGTTTGTATGAGTTATAATAATTTTTGAATTTTAAGTGAAAATTAAATACATCCATATATACTGCCAAAATAAATATGGAACATACTGGAACCTCATTAAAATATATATTTGATAACCTAGGCCAAAAATAAATGGTTTTTCCCCACCTCTAAGCAAAGAAACAGTTGCAACAAGGTCTCATATTCCTAACATTTCATTGTTTTAACAAACTTCAGTATATTATATTGACTAGGATGCTATAAAGTATTAGAAATCAGGAATAAGGTGACAAAAATAAATAAATTATGTGCATGTAATGATGCATTATCCTTGCTTTTTCTTCTTCTTTTGCCTTTCCCTCTCTTCTTTCTTCTCCTCTCCCCTTTTTCACATAAATCCTGATCCAATGCCCAGAAGCATTCCGTTCTTGAACAACTGATTTCAGAGAGCTTTTCCACTCTAATGTAGTCAACTATGGTGATTCTACCTATCCTTAATATATATTAGGTCCTGAGCATTCAAACGCATATGCTACGATGCCCCTTTGCACCATTATGGAGTCCTGTTGATTTCAATGGGCCTTCACGTGAGTGCAGTGAGTCTGCTTCAAGACTTTCCACTCCTCTCCTGCAAACATATACACACGCATGTTTAACTTTAACTGAAATCAATAGAATTGCTCATGGTTGTAAAGTTAAGCACATGCATATCTGTTTGCAGGAGCAGGGCCTTAGAGAGGGTTTGCTATATTGGCAATATTCTACCACCAACACCAAAAGTGATTTAGGAGCACAATTTCCATTGACTTTCAATAGGACATGCACACCCAAGTTGTTCAAGGTCAGATTTTTAAAGATATTTAGTGACCCAAAGATGCAGATAAACAATAAAATATGAGAGAGGGCCTATGTTCATTGCTAAACAAACAAATAAAAGGACATTTATTTGTGCCACAGCACAATTTAAATAAGATTTGTTTAAGATCATTAAAAATATATATCTTGTCCTGGGAGAAATGTGTTTCCATATCTGCTGTGAAGGCTAATGTGAATAGATATCAATTCACTAGAATGTAAGACACTGCAGTTATATAAAAATATTTGGGATCTGTTTTGTGCACCAGGTTGAGAAAGAACAGCAGCTTTTAAAGCTATCATTGTGTAAACTGCCACATTTACACCTTTTTGCTGCATAATTGTCAACTGCAGTATGCACAAAAATCTAAACACACACAAATAAAGGAAAACAAAAAAGAAGAAAAAAAGAAGCCTTAATTCTCGTATTAGAAAACTGAGTACTCACCTAGTGATAGCAGCTGGAATGAAAATGGCTGAAAGCAATAAAAATCCATTTTACCATTTAGTACAGTTTGTCAGACTAGAGAAATGGGATTGAATTTCAATGCCACAGGCAAACTGGCAGCAATCTGTGGTTGTGCAGTTGGTAGTTTTTAGGACTTTTTTTTTATTTATTTACAACTCTTTTGATAAGCCTTCAGCAAGTTACATAGGTTGTTCTAGTTGTATCTCGTTTGACTGGATTAGAATACTTGATGACAGTTTGGATAAGTTTGAGGCAGATGGTTCTTGACATTTTTCATGCCATCAGTTACAAACCATGCAAGGAAACTCTTTCATCCTTTGTTTATCCTTCACGTAGAAGCCACTATAGTAGATCGTTAAACTTTCATTTTTCACAGTGCTGATTAAGGCATACTACAAGGCAGATGTTATGCTGCACCATTTTTAACAATTTACATTTAGCACCAAAGCTGGCTTTGTACTTGTTCCAGTGGATCAATTCACATTTCAAAAACTTCAAGGTCAACCTCTAAGCATCGCTTCTGTATTGAACACTAAATGTTTCATAAAGTTTTCTCTGTGACTGCAGTACTTAATAATATATGTACCGGCCATTCTGTTTACACACTTATATCTGCCAAAATGAATACAAGTATCTTCAGTTGATCTCTACCACAATTAGAAGAGATATTTTGTTTTTTAAGATCCAAAGATTTAACCAACATGAACAGACTAGACAGAAGAAAGGATTACTCTTTCCATATATAGCATGCCTTTATTTTCCACATCAGCATTTCAAAGTAACAAATAACCACTATTCAGACTAGAAGTTGGTCTTGTAGTACAGCAGATAGGCAATACACATTGAATGGATAAAAACATGTTTACTTTTATTCTTCATATCTTTATGTATGTAATGTATTTTAGAGATTATACAAATTACACACTTCTTAGAACAAACTAACAATAGACTGATGTAAAGAAGAATGCATAAAGGCAGCTTTAGTACACAATAAAATGGTGACAAAAACAGTAAACTAAAAGCACTGTATGACAACTTCATTTTTATTTTTAAGAGCACTAGACACTTCCTGGAAGACTTTGAAAAAGGATCTGTTTAGAGATAATAGAACACATCTTCAGCGTGTGTAAATTACCATACCTCCATTGAAGTTAATGGAGCAAAAACAATTTACACCAGTGGAGGATCTGCCCCAACAATTATGTGTTGATGTCTCATACATTACTCTTTATTTCCTGCCTGCTTTTTTTCCCCTGTTACTTAAGGATGTTTCCATCCCAAGAGGGTCTTATTTCCTAAGTGTTCCTCTGTCTTCGATATTTATACCCCATTTGCAGTGATAATCTTCTGAATGTGACATCATAATCATCTTCCCGAAAAATAATCGGGATGCCACAAACAGTGAATTCTGACTTCAAAGAGGGTGAAATGCACCCTGACACAGAGTGTCTATAGAAGGCCCTCTATACTCACTTTGTCATAATCCAAAGGCCCTGTGATGGTGTGAATTCCACCTATAGAGAATAAGACGCAGGAGCAGACAACTTTTAGGAAACAAAAATCCTTCCCCCTCCCCCATTCAAATTGTCCATTAATGTAGAAAATATGTGAAAGAGAAAATGTAACACTACACTCATGACAGGTTTCAGAGTAGCAGCCGTGTTAGTCTATATTCACACCTCACCTTAGAGACTAACCAATTTATTTGAGCATAAGCTTTCATGAGCTACAGCTCACTTCATCATGATTGCCTTCCATTAAGAGCCAGCTTTTCAGAGGTGCTGAGCATGGAGAGATCCCTTGACTTCAACTAGAATTGAGGGCACTCAATATTTTTGCAAATCATGACCTATCATTGTTTATTAATTATTATTTTTATTATTATTATTACTACATTTTGCAGAGGATACTAGCAGATGTCTGTACCATAACTTTATCCTCTGATACCTCCTGATCACATTCCTTTTCACTGTCCGTTTACTCTATTTATTTTTCCTGAATCTGCCATAAGGACTGTTCTGCCCCACACCTAACTCCCCCAAGGCATCCCATCTGTTACTACCAAATCTATTTAATCTAAAATGAGATATGCTATTAATTTGGGAAATACTCTGAATATTAAACTTGGGTCCCAGTCCTGTAACCCTTATTAGATGTGAACAGCCTTTTCTCACGTGTGTAGCCCCATGTAAGTCAATGAAGAATTGTTCTTGGATAAGTAACTGTGTGTGTCATGGAAATAAACACACATACAGCTCCTCCACTTTCTGTCCTGAAGAGGTAGTTCTCTCAAATAGCTTTAGGATCTCAACTTCAGCAATGCCTGAGCCTCTGACTGCCAGATGCCGAGACTCGATAACAGGGGATGAATCACTTGATAATTGCTCTGTTCTGTTCATTCCCTGTGAAGCATATGGCATTGACCACTGTTGGAAGACAGGACACCAGGCTGGATGGACCATTAGTCGGACCCAGCATGGCTGTTCTTATGTTCTTACCGCTTTCCCAGTGGCAGAGTTACAGTCTGGTGGGACACAATCTGAATATCAGTCACGCTGATGGAAATGAAGTTGAGGAATGCATGTTCTAAGAGTAGAGGCAGGCTTTTCCCTAACTGCCTGATAGATAACACACATCAGAGGGCCTTTGAACTTTTGGAAGTCTACAAGTAGCCGTAGCTAAGTTACATTTTACAGAGAAGTTATAAATAACGGCAGGCAAACTTCATAGGTTTCAAAGGTCCAGTTCAGTTAAGCATCCAGAATTTTGAAAACTTATCCCAAAATCATCCAAACCTCTAATGTGCAGAAATCAGACTGGCAATCTCATGAGAACAAACTACTGAATCTCAGAATAAAGGTTCAGAACACGTCTAGTGAGTTGAGTGAAGCTTTGGCTTGCTTCTTTTTCTATCCAGATCTATTCATCCATCTTTAGTTATAAACCTATGAAAAATAGGGCTATGATAGTGATTGTGTTATTCAGGCATTTACAATGGCCTTGCAAAAGGCAGTGCTGCATCACTCATTGTTTTCCTTTTCAATAGCTATATCAGCAAAATAAATACAGAAGATATATATGTAGCAAGAAAGGGTGGATTTCATCTTGTTTTTGTTATATTATCCTGACTTACAATAACATTTATCATCCCACAGTTTGATTCATTATAATTTATGTTTACCTTTTATCTTCCTAGAAGAAAACAGTATCAGCCCTCTGAGGATAATAGAGAAGCAATGTTATTTAATTATTCCAAACTATCTTGTACTTTGGTACACAGAAGATAACAGTCAACATACAAGCTACAAGTTTGCTGATACACAAGCTGTGGTCAAGATAAAATATTTAACAGCAGAAGAAAACACACTTTACAATACAGCTGCTATAACGGGGTTTTAAACAAAGGGGAAAAAATCCTGGTTACCACTGCTTTTAAAAAGATACATAAGACAAAATATAAATGGTCCTTAAAATGACTTGATTTTAAATGGAGATATATGGATGCAAATTGCTGTTTGGCTTGCAAAAATCTTCTACTGATCTTGTCTATGGAGTGTGAGAGGGAGAGATTACACTGGCAACTGTGAGCTATAACACTATCAGGGCACATCAAGAGGTACTGATGATATCATGAAAAAAGAAAAGGAGTACTTGTGGCACCTTAGAGACTAACCAATTTATCTGAGCATAAGCTTTCGTGAGCTACAGCTCACTTCATCGGATGCTCAAATAAATTGGTTAGTCTCTAAGGTGCCACAAGTACTCCTTTTCTTTTTGCGAATACAGACTAACACGGCTGCTACTCTGAAACCTGATGATATCATGGTAGTTGTGCAAACAAAGCTTGAATAGGTTGTGATATCACAGAGCCCTGAGGTACATCTCCCCACTCAGGGACAACCCTCCCCCTCTCCCCCCCCCCCCCACACTGTTCCTTGGAAGTTCTTGTCAACTGCTGGAAATGGCCCACCTTGATTATCACTACAAAAGGTCCCTCCCCCCGGCCCCCCGCTCTCCTGCTGGTAATAGCTCACCTTAAGTGATCATTCTCATTACAGTGTGTATGGTAACACCCATTGTTTCATGTTCTCTGTGTATATAAACCTCCCCACTGTATTTTCCACTGAATGTATCAGATGTGTCAACTATGGTCAATAAAAAACATTTAACAGGTTTAAAAAGTCAGCATGGACAATTTATTTATATTCAGTTCCAGTAAGAGATAACGCTCTACCCAGGACTAATATGAAACTGATAGGCCCTTCCTCAAGAAACTAACAATCATTCTGTAATATCCTTCCAATAATCTCCTCAACGCTTCCACACTGGCCTTCACTAGCCAAGAGGTATATGGGTCCAGCTCACAACTCTTAGGCCACAAATCCCTTGGTACTTTCAGTACTTCAGCTGAAACTCTGGCAGAGACTGGGACATTCATAACCTCCAGATACAGCTCTGCTACACAACTCACCCTCCATACGAATGATCTTAGAAACTCTCTACTATAAGAAACATTCCTCTGATGCACAAAAGTAAAATATATTACGATCCTAGAAATGTGTGCACTTAAGATCCTTTTTCATCAAAAATCTGGTGACCCTACGATTCCTATGTAAGTGTAAATATTCTACCTTTGTCTCCCTAGTCTTGTGTCTTATATTGATCACAGCTTAACCCAATTTCCTCAACAGACTCACACCCTTTCATACAGAAGTGCTCTATTACATGTCACTGAGTCCTAATTATCGTCAGTTACTAGTAGTAGTATTCATTTTATGGTTATACATATATAACCCAATTGTCATGGGGGCCCTAGATGTTGTATAAACACATAGTAGGAGAAAGTACCTACACCGTAGAGTTTACAGTCTTAAATGGATAAAGCTGACAAAAGATGGGAGAAAGAAATTATTATCCTCATGTTACAGCTGGGGACCTGAAGCAGAGTGATTAAATGACTTGCCCAAGGTCACACTGGAAATATGTGGAGAAGCCAGAAATTGAACTCTTGAGTCCCAGTCCAGGGCCTCAACCACAAGACTCTCTTTCCTCCCGTCTCTTATTTCATAATTTAAATTTCACGTCATGCATACAATCTTTACAGACTATGCTACGGGATCTCCCCGTGTTCTCCCTTTGATACATGTACATAACTTCCATTAGCTTCAGTGAGGTTTATGCATGCATTTCAAGAGGAGAATAGACCCCATGAGTGTTTTAACAATCAGTATAATGAAGCACTGCGTATCCAGACTGTTGAGACTGTTTCTAAACATTGTGTTCTATACATACTGCTTGATTTCCAAAGATACTCTGGGCAGAAATGATTTAGAAAACAGCTCACAAGTAAACTAAAGCTCTTCTAATAAAACAAATATTTCACAGTTCATTTAATCTAAGATATTGAAAAGAACTGCCAGTCCTCAGGTATGTGACCTGAAGCACAGAAGTTTATTGCTTTCTCCACAAGGGAGTAGACATGTTTGGAGTAAAACAGATGCTGCTAGGCAGGGCTTCCTTTAACCTAATAGTCATATCCCAGGACCACTAATCCTTTCCTCAAGAACTAGATAAAAACAGCAGGAAGTGGAGGTCAAATAAATTTCACATTTTTCTGGCTTTCATCTTTTACATTACCATGTGGATCCAAAAGTGACAACTAAGAATCAGCTAGATAAAAACTTCTCTAATTTATAATGGATTTTTTTTTAAATGCACAGAAAAAGAGTTTTTAGTGTTCTTAAAATTTGATCCCCTCCCCGCCAAGATAAATCTTTCACTATCACACAGGCTCTTTGCTTTACTGAAGCACTCAAAGAGAGGCCTACTTGTCTTTTTAGTCCCTCTTCTCCTCCCTTTTTTCTTCCATTCTATGAACTGCTTCATTTTGTCATCATATAGTTTATTTGCCATCATAAGAAGAAAGAAATAAAGGGAACAGGGTGTGTGAAAGATATGCAGTACAGCAGCCTATCTGCAATCAGAACAAGCAGAACAGTCATATTAGGTGAAACTCTCCCCTGGGCAACGGACCCATACAAGACCTATGAACATCTTAAGTCCTATTAAGGGATGAATCTAAGTGGGACATTAATGATGCTTATGCTTTGTGCTAGCCCTCTGCACAGCAGTGAATTTCAAACATTGTGACATCACTCCTTACATGGTTTTGCTATTTCTTAATCATTTATTCAGATCAAGTAGCAATTTATGCCAATTCTTATTAATTTGAAATATCATTTGTTTTATCATTTGTATCATTTGATATCATTTGTATCATTTGTTAGATTAATAAATAAAAAGATTCAGTGTATTATATTCCCCATAATCAGCCTTATTCCCCTGCATGACTCTCCTTCCCACCAAGACCCTGTTAAGCTGAGTCTATGGTGCTTCCTCAGGGCACACAAAAACTTGTAGCAGCTGTTGTGAATCCAGATCTGCCTAATCAGTTGAATGATGTCCAACTCTGTATGCCTTATCATTCAGTTCTTACTGCCACACCCACATTTCCATTTGGAGCCAGCACTTGTGCCCTGTAGTAGATACCAAATCACAGTTCTACTTCCATGTACGTAAATGGGGGTTTTCAATCGTCTCATGGATCTTATTTGCATCTTTATAACAATCTCTTTCTGCCCACTCGAGGTCAAAGTTGCCTGCCTGATTCTGATAGTCATGACCCTACAATCACTTAGGGTTTGTTCGTTCATCTTTGTCTTTCACCTTTCCATCAATGGAAAAACAATATAGTGGAATGAATGAATGAATTTCCACCTAGATAGCTTTTCACCACTTGCATTGCATTTAAGCACTCAAAAAACACACACACTCAAGTATGACTAAGAGCTTGCCCTCCACACAGGTGAATTTCACCCAAAGACAAAACTGAAACAATTCAGAGATTTAGTTTAAACAACATTATCTTCACTTTAACTGAACATCCAAACTCATTGAAGATATCTGTCCTTCACATGACCTTCAAACACCTTCCAACCATTACATGCTCTGGCTTACCCTTTCTGCTAGCACTTTTTTGGGCAAGTAACCAGGGAGATTGTCTGCTCTCCTCTCAATGGCAGGAAGACCATTCTGCTGGGTCTCCCTTCTAAGCAATTTAGACCTGAATGTTGCTCCAGAGTTTCCCATTGAAGTTGTGCATCAGAGTCTGCCTCTGAAAAGCCCACAAATGCGCACAGACTTTTTCCCAAGAAATCTAAGAAGATATTTAGGTTTGGCATCGATGGACAAAAGAGCAAACTATTTTTGCTGCAACTCAGTTGTTTCACATAGCCAAACCATTGCCATTTCAGCTTCTTTGAGGTCAGTAACATGTCTTTCATAATGATTTGCTCTCTTACCTATTTATTCATCTTCCTAAACATACCAAGCTTTATACCTTCTGGTGCACCATTGTCTACTTATACGAGTTAACTTTTTTTTTGGTTGAGTGCCCAGATCTTTTGCTTTATGGGTCCTGACTAGCAGTGCACACAACTATTAAAACTCTTAAAGATGAAATTCCTTTCATGAACCAGGAAAAAGGCAGATTTAGTCAGTTGCATTTAACGTACAAGGCTTTTCACACAGCTGTAACAAGTATACTGTTTTCTACTTGTTTTCTAACAAGTATGCTGTTTGCTACTTCCACCAATAATGTAGAAGGGCATGAGTCCATTCTGTAGGTAAATGAAGAAGTGGGCATCAACATTACAGATCATTTCAGGTCAGACATACTGAAATGTCCACAAAGAGACCTAGGAATCATGACATTTGTCTTGTGTGTACAGATAGATGGTAGGTGTAAGTCTAAATAGATATATGTGTTTGCTTTCAACAAATTTATTATTCAGAAAGTAGGGAAGTCAGATGTCTTCATCGTGGTCTGTTGGCTAGCAATATAACCGTATTATCAAAAAGCAAGTCATAACCAAGGAAATAGATGTCATCTGTATTAATCTTAACCAGTGTACAATTAATCAATATTTCTCTTCTCTAGAACTGTCATTTATTCTGTATGAATTAACTGTTAAATATCCAGATAGGAGAAAGAAACTCAGCTGAAATAAGAATCTGTCTACCAAAAAATATGAAACCAGATGTAATTACTAACATTGAATGTGATTGCTGGATTGTTGTTTAAGTAATTGTGTAATTTGGGAGACTGTCACTACCAGTAGGACCCCTGTGATACCTAGCTGATTGGTTATGCTGGCCAATGGTATACTGTAAGCACATTCATAGCCATTTTTATTATACTAATCCACCTGTATACAACATATCCTTGGCCAGTCTGTCTATACGCATTGGGTACCTTCTTTCCTTCCTGCAGCTAACTCATTTCATTTCAACCAGTTGGACTGACACTTGCAAAGAACTGATGATGAGGATAAGTAAGGAGAGAGGAGGAGGGTAATAATAATACTTTGCACTTTATACCACTTTCCAGCTGAGGATCGAAGACTTTACAAAGATGAGAAGATACAATGGGGGAAGGTGCTACTTCTTAAACGATGGAACCACTCAGGAATGAGGCAGCTCTTCAGAGGCAGCACTGGCTGAAAAGGGGAAGGGGAAAAGAGAAAGGGTCAGAAAGAGGAGAGACCTGGAAAGTTTATAAGATGAGAAGGATAGAGACATAGAGCACTCATGGGAAAACACAGCGATCTGACACATTTTCACGGGGAAATTGTGGTAACTTTATTTTTTGCATTTGTATAGCACTTTCCATTTGAGGGTCTCAAGGTTCACACATAGTAGAATATTAAGACTGAACCCACATCTCTTTCTACACTTCACCATCACTAGGCACTTCCAACAGACTAAGTGAATTCCATCCAAACTAGGGACCAAATTCTCCACCCCTGCCTCATCCTACAAATATGTTGTCTTCAGACCTATTGCTGCTGGAAAGTCAATTATTTATTTTACATATCTGAAGAAAATCCTGGCTCATGAATAGTAGAAAAGAGTCATTTGTTATGTCAGTAAGTATTTACTGTTCCACCTGTTTAATCATCTATTGTACTGAAGTTTGGAGCTCAGGTAACCGGCATATGAAAATGAGGGCACTCTGACTGATTGGTATGATTTAATGCAAAACTATTACTCACTTCTTTATCTTTAGCAAGATATCAAAAGTCACATCAGGTTCACCGTCAATAAATATATATGCACAAAAGTCAAAGTGACCTCCATTGATTTATTCATTTGTTTTATCAGTAGAGGATCCAGATGTAAATAAACAACCAGTGATGGCATGATATCATGAGATGTCACCTTAACTCCACGTATTCACATAATACAATGCAGTTATCATAAGACAGTAATTACACATGATACCTAGAGAAAAACCAGGTAAAACAAACATTTTAATCACATTATTTTTAATTTGCTTATGTATTTTCCAGTAAAATGTTTCTAGAGATGAATTTAAAATTGAAAAAGGAAGATACTTTACTCATGTATTTTTACAGTAACAATGCTGTCTTTCTTTTATGTCAACTTTGCATCTAATTTTCCAGCTGCTATTGTTTGGTGTAATTGTATGTACGATAATAAGGTATGTCAGTCATTAATATAATACAAACCATGAATGAGATAAGAGCCCTGGAGCTGCTAATTGAACACCTTTCCTGCTTCAAACCTCTATTCCTTGAGCATATTCCTACAGAGTGTTCCATTGTTAAATTAATGATGATAATAAAACAAGATTGGGGTTGGGTTTAAGAAAACTATTGTTCTAGAAATATTTTATATTATTATTTACACTGGACTCCAAGGGCTAAGTGTTCAAGAACTCTGGTACTTAGCATCTAGCAGCTCCTGTTGTGACACTTATGATCACATTTAAGTGGGAGCTAAGCTCTTATAAAAAGAAAAAAAAATCAGGTCGCTAATCTACTTAAACTTTTGAGTATTTGTTTTGTTTGAATTTCCATCAAGTGATTTTAGTTTGAGCAATGCCAGATTGCAGGATTTGCAGTGCAGGGGATTGGCAGATAACAAGCGCATACTAATTTTTAAATTCTTTTATATCATTACAGGAGCTAATGAATCAGGCCAGTCACTGTATGGATCATGAAAATGGTACAGTCATCTCATGATACAAAGACACCTAAAACACAACAAACTTATCAAAATTAGGCAAAATTTAAAGACAAGCCAGATCCCAGGAAAGGACTTTATAGAAAACTGTGCTCATATGATTCAGCACAATGGCCATGGCAAAGAGAATATCTTTCCAAGTGTCAACTCTACATTGTTATGTTCAAAGTGAAGCTTCGTAATGAAATGGCCATTTCTGAGCTTCCTGCTGAAAGCAGCTATACTAAGAATCATGACCACAGCGGCTGCCCCAATCTGCCAGCCAGGTTCCATCTTGATTTAATTAACAATAAGAAAGACATCTAAGCTGTTTATTATTTTAGCAAAATCTCCTCTCTGGCCATCCAGATCTCCACAATGCCCCCCTCCTGGCCATACAAAATTTGGCTGCTAAAATCATCTTCTTTGGCTGCCACTCCAACCATGTCATTGACTCTTTGACAGCACAAACCAGACTTAAAACAAGCTTTCTAAAGGGCTAGCTGAAGAGTCCTCCTCACAGGAAAATCCTCCAGTAGCACGAAGCTGGTGTAGCTCTAAGCCTTGCTCCCCTCATAGCCTTTTTGATTGGGGATGAGACATATGGGGAAAGAGGCATAGCTGGATTTGTGCTGCGTTCCATCTATCCCACTGACCAGTTGGTGTTGTTTCAGCTAGGCAAAACTTAGAGCAACCATCAGGTTGTAATTTGGTGGGCTGGAGCTGAACTAGTTCCCCGTATGCCCCCGGATCAGGGACATAAATGTGGCATAAAAGCTACCTTTTCTCCTTCCCCGCTCCACCCAATTCAGTCCTGTTCTAGACACAGCTCATATAACACAAGGACAGGGCCCATACTCAGTAAGCAGCCAGGAAGAAACCAGAATTGGAGGAGGTTGCTAGGATTTTAATATGTCATTATGGAATCTAAAAATCTCTCTGTACATTAAAATGTATTAGAACATGTGATTTACAGATCCCTGAATGAACTGGTTATTGCATGAGTGCTTGTAACATTCTTGTCCATCTGAATGGCTACATGTATCAGTTTTTCAAAAGACCTTTGGGCAGAATCCACAAAAGTTTTTAGGGCCTGAAGTCCCAGTTCTAAGCACCTCTGCAATCCACAGAACTCCTGCTCAGTGGTTGCCTAACCCTGTAGATGCCTAAAGTTTTTTCCTCCGGGCATGTGCACTGTACCTCACACTAGAGTCCGGGCACCAATCTCCTGCCTGAGTGCACTACTGCCTCCAGATAGTCATCCAGACACCTATCTCCCACCTCAGCCCTAGAGCTATTCACACACTGGGAAAGATGGGAATTCAGCTCCCCAAAGTCACGTGGCGGGGTCTGATTTAGTAGGTGATCTCTAAGCACACCTACCAGCTCGGCCCCGGCAAACAAGTTCACATCCTGTGGGAGTACACTAGGCTAAAGGTGAAAAGGGAGGTTCTCCTCTCCCAGCTATTTTGTTCGGGTCCCACATGCAACTTAGGCAGAGGAGTGCCTATCTTCCCCCAGTTCATGGATCACTAGCAGAGTTAGGTTCACCTGAATTAGTTGCCTACGCTCCCTATACAATGAATGGGGAGAGGTAGGTGCCTTAGACTGTGATCCACAAAGCCAATATGATAAGAGGGAAGCTGTGTAAGTTAGTCACTGGGAAAGGCACCTACCTGTGCTAGTGCAGCCTTTTGGTACGAGCATATTTCTCCACTGGAAATGACGTATCGGAACAAAGTGTGAAAAACATCGAATACAGCCTTCCAAAACTGGCATGGGAACTTAGCAGTCCAAGTGCAAAATGCACTTGACCCTAATAGTATAAAACCTTAGGATATTTTATTTATTCTAGTTCAATAAATGAATGGAATTTTGTTAGGTTGATCTAATATACTATACGGTGTATTTCCTTATTTACACCACAGTATTTACCTAAAATGGAAGTGGACTAACTTTAAAAATTAAAATCAAATTGGCAATGTGTAATATGAAGGAATAAGGTAGTATTCCTTTAAATTGTTTGTGAGCCCTCTAGAGGAACTCACTTTGTTCTTTGTTTTAGAAGTCACCAGAACCAGTCAGAGCAGCAGTAGGTATGTAGTTAGGCTTTGTTTGTGTACATTTAGTGAACACAGTTATTTGGATCCCAACTGTTCCTGGGTGCTTTTGTCATATTTTTGTTGTGTAAAGAGCAAAGGTCACAAAACATTGGCAATTTTTTTTAAAGTGAACCTACTTCATAGATATTAAGGTCAGAAGGGACCACCATGAACACCTAGTCCGACCTCCTGCACAACGCAGGCCACAGAATCTCACCCACCCACTCCTGTGATAAACCTCTCACCTATGTCTGAGCTATTGAAGTCCTCAAATCATGGTTTAAAGACTTCAAGTGCAGAGAATCCTCCAGCAAGTGACCCGTGCCCCAAGCTACAGAGGACGGCGAAAAACCCCCAGGGCCTCTTCCAATCTGCCCTGGAGGAAAATTCCTTCCCAACTCCAAATATAGCGATCAGCTTCACATACCAACCCTAGAGCCTCCTCAGATACAATAGACTTAGGAATGTTCTTTTCCCATTAACAACAAAAGACTAACTACATCATGGACATTTTCATTAGTTTCAAGCTATTTTTTTAGAGCAATATTTTTTAGCATAAACTGTTCTAGAACTAAGGGCTTGTCTCCACAAAGTCCAACTGAGCTTCCACTATGCATGAGCTCTGCTAAGGAAGAAGAGCCCTAATATATTTGTATTAGAGGGGGCCTGAAAAAAAGTAACTACTTTAGTGCACAGTAATTTTTTTTATTTTATTTATTTATTTTTTTAAATAAAGCAGCTTGCTTACAATATGAAATAGCACTGAATTTATCCTGGATGGACTATATAACTAACTATATCATGCCTGCAGTACAATGGAGCTGATTCTTCTCTCACATGGATATGAATAAGCAGTAAGTTGCTCTAATATAAAATTGGTTTAAGTAAGAGCACTCACAGTCCTAATGCAGCTAAGGTTCTACAGGCAGAGACAATTTTATTTTTACTCATAGAGGGAGCAACATAAGACCACCCATTCAGGGCACTTACCACCTCCTCTCTCTCAAGACCACAGCATAGGAGTGCAACTGTCTCTCTGTCTCTTTCTTTTCTACCACTTTCTTTTTGATCCATACGCACATAAGAATCTGGCGCTGAGATTAATATAGCCAAGGGTTAGGTCTACACTGCAGTCAGGGGTGTGACTGCAACATATGTAGACATGTGTAGCTGCTCTAGTACATACCCAAGTCCTGGGTGGGCTTGTACAGCCTGTACTGCCATGGCTTCACTGCTATTGGTAGTCAAGCTAGCTAGACCAAAGATAGCACAGGTATGTCTCTATGTACCGCAGTGACACCTCTGACTGCAGTGTAGACCTACCCTTAGGTATCTCAGGCAGATTGCAAGCATGTCAAAAAGAAAGTAAACCATTCACACCGAAAGTGGTTGAAAAGAGAGGAAGATGCAGGGAGACAGTTGCATTGCTCCTCCATGGTCATGAGAAGGAGGTGGTGGAAAGTTCCCTGAATGGGTTTTCTTCTATTGACCACTCAGTAAAAATAAATGTTGATTCTGTCTCTGGAAAGGGAGGAAAAGTCAAAGCTTTTCCACTGTCCTGTCTTCACCAGAAACTCTGAAAAACAGTTATCTTAATACTGACAAAGAAATCAAGTATTCCTTTTCCTCCCTCTCCTGGAGGACACAGCCATTAGTGGGGATCACTGTATACTTGAGGGATGGACCAGTTTTGTACTGACAACCTAACCATTCAGACTCTTTTCCCTGCATTTATCCAGTAGAAAGAACGCACCAGAGAATCTCTTCTAATCCTCCTCCTGTTGCTCCTTCTTGTGTGAGATAGAGACGGAAAGTAAAAGCAACACTTTGCTACCCTTCCTGCCCTAACCCCAGACTAGGTTAAGGTTACTTTATATTTTTAGCTAAAGGCCTTATATAGTTATCTGCCTTTTCATCCTACTGTTTCCTCTTCTGTAACACACAGAATTAGAATCGGAAGCATGATTTTGCTGAACATGCCGAGTCTTCTTTTACTATGTGGTTAGGAATAAAATCTAACAATTGTGATGAAAATCTGTTTCCCTTCAGCTACCCATCCCCATTGTACATATCTCTAGTGTACTTTGTTTGCTTGCGGCTGTGTGAGGTTCTCAGTGCTCAGGTTTGAGTTAGTAAGTGTTGGAGCAAGCATGCTGATGATTTTTTTTCTTGTAACAATATGAGTCTTCTATTCACAACTTCTATTCCTTAGCTATTATCTTTGATCATCAATATTATACAATCTTTGCCTGCATGCATGGAACACATGCAAATCTGTCTTTCATTTCCAGACTCAAGATGCTCCCATCTGTTCCCTTGAGACACAGCAGCATGCCTCATAGGAAAATAGAGCACCATCAAGGATTCATACTATGCTCTGAAGTGATGAGAATTCACTCAGCAGTGGTGGCAGCTGATTTATATTTGTGGAGTCTTCCCACACATTGAGAATTGCCACAATCTGTCCTTGAGCCAGACATCTATTACCTCTATCTCCATTTTACAGCATTGCTTAAAATCATCATTTTAACTAGTAAGATATTTAAAATATATCCATGGCTCATCAGCAAGAACCTATGCTGTAATGTACAAATTACTGACCTTTTCAATTATTATCAACCTGTTCAATTAATCGGTTCTACAGTAATTGTTATAGCAAGTCACATTTAGAAGTCACATTCAACCTGCCACTCCCTCTTGACCTAGGAATATAGGGATTGCCATACTGTATCAAACCCAAGGTTCATCTAGTCTAGTATCCTGGCCCCCACCAGAGGCCAGTACCAGATGCGTCTGAGAACAATGTAAGAACCCCACAGTAGGCAGATGTGTCTCCTCAAGAGGAGAACCTAGTTATACAGCTATTTAGCAGGCAAAAGAAAGGGAGCTGCTCTCCTACACACCCCCTAAGGTCTGCAGCGCTGGTCCTGAGGACCTATAGTGATTTGCAGGAACAGGCCTTCCTTTGGGCATACCTTAGCACATATGTAGCATAATGGGCCAGATCCTCAATTTATGTACATAGTCATTACTCAGTTGGAGTCAGTGGAATTATGACAATGTACATCAGCTGGGGACCTGGGCCATTGGCTCCTGCCCACGGGATGGAGGAAGGGACTGTGATTAGGACACACTGTGTTCTGCAGAGCAAAGGGACATTTCCTCCCACCCCTTAATGTGATCAGTGAGTCAAGGTCTTCAGCTGGGGTAACTTGGCACAGCTCTACTAACTTCAATGAAACTACCCTCGTGTACACCATCTGTGGATCTGACTCACCACATCTTCTTTTAGTATTATTGCATTAAATGATAAGATGAACAGGAAAACAGCCAGCTTCCAAGGGTATCTTGCTTTACCTTGATGGACTATTAACGCAAGATACTCAGCTCACTGGTAGCAGAAACAGTAGTTGGCACCTAGTAGTTGGCAATTTGTAAATTAGTTGCCCGCATCTCAGGCAGAGGTTCTGAAACGCTAAAGGTTCAGACACACTGCACTGGATATTCTATAGGCCAATTAAGCAGTTTCATTGGGGGGACATGGCTAATGTGATCATCTTACTTTTATACAAAATGCAACAAATTGTCCGCCATTTGGTACAAAATTAAAGGTGTTTGGTAAACAACAAGCAAACTGCCTATTATTCATTTACTATGTACAAAATAAGGTTTCATTATGAAGGAGACAAAATTTTATAGTTAAGTGTCTAATCACTTCAAGCCTGGACTTAAACATTCACTTTGTTATTTTTATTACCAAAAAGAACTGTCCTTCTCATACAGACATTATAATATGCTAGCTTTTGTCAGTAATTGTCCCAGATTCTGTAAACGGTGGCATTGAGAATATGTCAAATTAAAGTACCTACCTTTCTAGTAAGATTCATTCTAGTAAGAATCACAACCCAAAGATGGATTTGCTGGTTACTGCTTCTTATATTGCCCCAAGGAATATGACTAAGACTATATATTTTAATTTATTTTTAATGGGTATTTAAATATAATGTTGTCCTCTTACTAAGTAGATTTGCCTTAAAAGTTCCAACATTTTTCTAACTTGCAATTGATCTACTTTTCCAGAGAAATTTGATGTATCCTTTTACTTTAAAAAAATGAAACTGAAGGTTGCCGAACTTTTAGTAATAATATTGGGCCAAATTCACCCATGATGTAACTATTAACTAAAATAGACTACACTAGGGTTTAATTTAGACCCATATAAACTGTGTCCTGGTTATATTAAACCCTTTTGTATACTACTCCTAATAAAGATATCACTTTTTATATTCGAAGTTTCAAAAGCTATCCTGGGAGGAAAGTGCAGTATAAGATTTGGAACCACTTCCATTGCTACTAATAACAACTATATTTATTTTCTTTGGCAACCAATGCCCTAAGGCTTCAGAGAGCTTTCGCAAAAAACAAACAAACAAAATAACACAATTACACAACAAGGCAATATGTCGTAATATAAGACCAGGACAATAGAGGAGATTACCCCTCACAAATAAAATACCTCCCGTAAAAATGGCCCAAAAACAGCATTTTAATACACAACTAACATTCAAATGAGAATAATAAAAAAATTTAAAAAGCCTGGAGTCTTGCTCTGGAGGGTGCTTTAGCACAGACATTTTCTAGTTTTCCTCTAAAAGAGGCCTTGCCTTTTGTTCTCCCTCAACTATATTTTGGAATGGCGTTAATGCCAGTCTTCACAATAACCATTGTCACCACACTCCATAGGCATCAAATAGATCTTGAGGTGATTATCCATCCATTAACTACCATGTTTGAATTTTGCATGTTTCTTACTCCCAAGTTGATTATAAGAGTTTGAGTCGATCATCTGTTTGCTTTTAGTAGGAATTGGTCACTAAGTGCTAGTGGGGATAAGATCCACCAGCAATTCACCTATATTTATGGAAAGAGAGAGGGTGTTTTTAAAAACATCTTTTTCTTCTCTGCTCAGCTAACCAAACCCCTCAAGTCTGCAGCACTCAGAAGGAGAGGTTCTTTTGTGCAATTTCTTGTCTTCCTGCTTCCTACGGAGCCTTAGGAAGACACAAAGGGGAACAGAGAAAGGGAAAGTACTTGAAATTTTCCCTGCATATAATAGCCTCCCCTGCTCTTCCTCTCATTCCCTCAACCCATATGTATTAGTTAACATTTATTACGGAGATGCCTAAGGGCTAGCCAAGAGTGGGAGCCCCTTCGTACTAGGTGCTGTTCAAATACAGAATAGTAGATGGAGACTGCCCACAGACTTTACAATGCAACCAGACAAGACAGATATGGGAGCGGGGGCAGGGTGAGGAGTGGAACACACACAGAATGAACAATGGGATGGCAGCAAGTGCCATCTTAGGTCCCTAATTTTTGTGTGTGGGGGGGTGTTTGTGGGGGCGTGTTACTTAAAAGTGGATCAGCTAAGGAAAAAGCAAGGGAAAGGATAGGGTCAACAGGGGCAGATGTAGAGTGAAGCTGAGGTGAAGAGACTAAGAGAGGGAGAGGGAGGTTTGGAGCAAAGAGCCAATCAGCACAGGGCAGGGAAAGTCCAATCAAACTACAAAGACTTTTCAGAATTTCCAAGGGATCAGAGGTCCCTGCTTTGGCTGCTTCTACCCTCCTGGCTGGAGTCTCTGGCCATCTCCTCTCTGCAGTTTTCTCTCAAGCCCACATCGTGGGGGGACGGTAAGGCACCTTAGCCTACTCAGGTATAATTCTATCTTCACATATACCTATGGACTTCCTAACATCTGCCACAGCAGGGCTCCCCTCCTGCAGACCTTGTACACCAGCTCAATTTAAGATGTTGGTGCTTGAATCACACTATTGAGAGCATTGATTGTTTTGTAGTTGAGGCACTGCACTGAGATTCAGGAGATTTGGCACAGGCTGCCTGGTGACCTTGGTACATTAACCACCATGCAGATCAGGAACTGAGGCATGGGGAGAAGATAATACGCTATTTCCCCCGGTCTTTGCCTGTCATGTCTATTTTGATTGTAAGCTCTTCAGGGCAGAGACTCTTACTATTTACATATGTAAGCAGAGTCAGGATGAGCTCCACCCTGAAATCTGGTGGTGAGTTGTGGCAAGTTGTGGAAAAGAACTTCAGGGGCTGATCTCATTTGCATAGACACACCCACCCCACTTAGCATGCGCCCATAGCTGCCCAAATGGTCACTTTGTCTGCTGTGGGATCCCCAGTTTCTCTGTTATTGGGGCAGGAAGAATAAATTGTTATTATACGGATTGTGTGAATCAAGGACAGTGGAACTGTACTTGACCTTTTGTTATGATGGAGGGACTTGCCATCAAGTAAGTAGCACTTGCTAAGCAAGGGACATGGGTTCCAAAACTCAGTGAATGGAGAGAGGCTGAGGACAGGTATTAATACCTGGTGGTATGGGCACCCTGGTGAGGGCCTTATACGCTAATTGTACTTTCTTTTCTCTGTGGAATATCAGAGCTAATTTTGATTCCATGAGCTGCAGCGGCTCATGGGACGGCTGGCAGAGCAGCTCTTGGAGCAGAGCGGTTCACGGGGTGGCTGGAGCAGCTCATGGGGGCAGCTGGCAGAGCAGAGCAATTCATGGGATGGCTGATAGAATGGAGCGGTGCCCCATGGAGAGGTTGGGGCAATCGGCTTTGGACCACGTAAGGTACCCCTTAACCTCCCCCCATCTCCACCCAGGTTGGGAGGTAAAACTCTGCAGATAAACTTTCGAACTCTGGTGCTGCACTGACCAGGGATAGAGACTTTTGGGTTGTGGGACTTCAGGTGACTTTGGGTTGCTGGGCTCAAGAACCCAAGGGAAAGGTCACGCCCCAATTTGCTTGGGGTGGGTTTTTTTTGCTCTTGGGTTGTGTTATGAATCCTGTTGGTGGTGTTTCCCCACCATAATGCCACATTGTTTCTCTCTGTTATTAAAAGGCTTTTGCTACACTCAAACTCTGTGCTTGCAAGAGGGGAAGTATTGCCTCCTGGAGGCGCCCAGCGGGGGTGATATATATTTGTCCCAGGTCATTGGGTGGGGGCTCGAGCCGGTTTTGCATTGTGTTATTGGAATGAAACCCCTAGATACTGAACCCAGCCCTTGTTGCTGCCAATTCTGATGGGCAGAAGGGTTACACATACAGTGGGGCCTCTAGGAGCTATGGCAATACAAAATATAATAAAATAAAAATAACAACATTCCTGGACAAAAAACTAAGAGTCAAGTCAAAGTGATTTTCAGTGGAGTCCCAAACCACATTACTGATGCTTTACAAAGATTCTGCAGTTACAATAAACAAACACCCTAGCCTCAGAATGTCTGAAAACGAACAGCTGAGTGATCCAGCCTATGCCCCACTGCCTCACGGTCCTTCATCACTGAATACCCACTTCCCACCCCTATTCAAAACTGCATACAGAATTTCACAAAAACATATGCAAAGGTCAAAACAACAAGTCACAACTTTCACCTTTAACTGTTCTTGTAAAGGGTACCCTTCCAAAGGGCTGTTTCATCTGTACATAAGTGAGACCAAGCTTCTCTTTTTATATGGCACATTGCGACTGTTCAGAAGCTGCTGGAAAATATGGAGATCTGGAAAAAAGTGTAATTATGGTTAATATTGCATCCACATAAGGAAGGGCCAGTCCTTGGAAATAGGGATCTAAAGTGGCAAGTCTATAAATCGTGATATTTATACACGCACACGCCCCCAACCTCTGTCCCCTCTGACGTACACATATTTGTCATCTATACTGGTCCTTTGACTTGAGCTATGCATCCAAACAGTCTATTTGTGGAGTATTTGCGATTCACAGATTTATTATGCAGAGCTACCAGAGGTCAAACACAGAGCAATTCTATGCCTCTGATATCAGCCTGAACAGAAGCATTGTTCTTGGCAGTGACAGGAAAAAGGCACCATATCCAAATTACTGAAAGCCTTCTCATGACAGAAGAAAAAGCTGTCAGTTTAACAGCTGAACACAGAAGGTTCACCCAGTATATATATCCTTCTCATTCATGTAACATGAAACCCTGGAAAAAAGAAAAAAAAAAGCTGGAACTGTGTCAGATTTTTTTTAAATGGTAAAAGCTCTTGTCATCACTGAACAAAGAAAACTGGCCATTTGTGTTGCCAAGACAGTGCCACTGAATTACTAAACTGAAGGAGAGAGAAGGGTCTCAATATATATTTACAATATGTATATATAAAATACACTACATACTGTATACACACCATTTTATGTATTTTATATACACACACCCCCTTTTTATATTTATACTGTGTATTTTATAAGTATATACAGTATATATCAAATACTTAATGTTTCATTTCCATGTTGGGTCGAAACTGTTTTGAATTCCCTTTGTTATTGTCTTTCCTACCCACCCAAACAATATCTAAGAGCCAAACTCTGCCACACTCCGTCAAGTTGTGTCATTTCTTACTCCCTGAGGAGTTCCCTTGGCTTCAGTAAAATTACATGTGGAGCAAAGAACTACTCAGCATTAGTGAGAGTGGCAGAATCTGCCCCTCGGTGTCTTTTTAGAACTATAATTACTATTACCATAACAATTATTTTTTTTTTTTTTTGCTGTAGAATAATTGTTAAATGTACACAAAATGAGCGACGTTCATTTGCAAATGCTGAATATGTTTTCCCGCTTACAGGTTACATCCCTATTACAATAAGGCAAAATTAAAAATACCAACAAGCATAGTGCACAACAACTAACCTACCTAGATACATCGTGCAACTCGCTCATTGGATGGTGAACATGCACCAGTCAGTCTCACCCACCACACAGTCCTTTAAGATATATCAATCCTGACATTAGATTGTATTGGATTTGTTTTCCACTGCTGCTACAGGTTTAGTTTAAAAAGTGAGGAGGATTATTTAGTGGGAGGACCAAAGAGAGGATGCAAACAGCCTCAGAGAAAAGTGAAGGCTCTTATGAAAATCCACCCCACTCCCTTTAAAATGCATGTGCGGTTCACCACTAATATCAAAGGAGATAGGTGACTATGGAGGGAGAAAGCAGGAATAAGTCCGCCATTGCTAATTGGCCTGAACGGTGACCTAAACAACACTATCACAGATTCCTCACTCATTTCCTGAACTCCTGAGTAGACAGTAATTGGAGAGCAGAAGCTAAATCACTCAGGGTTTGAAGAAAGCTTCTGTTTAAATCAGATATTTGTCCTCAAAGCTAAAAGATGGTTATATTACCTGACCCGCTGCCTGAAAGTGTAGATTCACACCATGGAACTAGATCCTCAGATGATTTAAATCAGCATAGTTCCATTGACCTAAATAGAGCTGGACTAATTTATGCCAGCTGAGCATCTGGCTCCATTTTAGTACAGCTATTCAAATTGTTATCCACGGAAGGGACTGCAAGCTCTATATTACACACCTTTTGAGCTAAAAGAAGATAGGTGAGATAGATGTAGACACATGCAACATTAGCATACAGTATTCGTATACTAAATATTGAAAATATTACAAGCAGAGATAGTTCTTTTGTTCCCTGTGGTTGCTTTTTACTACTGCAGATTAAGGAAAAGAGGAGCATCTTTGCTGCTTAGAAGTTTGTGTGCTCCTGCTGTTTCTCTCTCACTTGAAGTCATAACCCTCTGTTTATGGCAGCATAATTGTCTCCATGGAAACTAATTATGTTATCATGAAACAGAGCCCTCAGGTATATTTGGACCTTTTGCAATTTAAAACCTAGTAAGCACACAAAGGAGAATGGTACAAGTAACTTTTGGGGGGGTTCACTAATGGCTCTGAAAAATACAAAAAAAATAAAAAAAAAGTTTGGGTCAAACCAAAACCAACATTTTTCAGAATTTTCAGGGAATGAAGAAAATTGTAAAAATTTTGTTTTCAATCAAACAAAATGTTTTGTTCACATCTTTAGCCTTTTTTAATCAAAGCAAAGTAAATGAAAGACTAGTTTCACAAACCTGAGGAGCAGCAGGTGATGAAGCCTAGTGGTGAGAGTACTCACTTGGGATGTGGGAGACAGGTTTGAATCCAGGCTCTGGAGAGATTCTGGGGCAGGACTTGAACACACAACCCTGCTCCTAGCTGAGTGTCCTAATCACCAGCCTACAGCATATTCCAGGCTCTCTCCATTATCTCAGCTGATTGTTTTGCCATTTCTGAATTTTCTCTCTTTTTTACTTTCAACCCAAACAATATGCCAAAGTTAATGCAAATTCAAGAAAATGTTTATCAACCCAAATCTGTACGAGTCAGCAAAAAAAATTTGGGACCAAAATCATTTGCCCTGTGTTAACAGATTTCACATATCTATGCCTATTATCCTTATTGATACAAATTTGAGAAAACAAGACAGCATTCTTCTATTCATCCAAAATAAATGACTCAGCAGCTTAGGTATAGGCTAATTTCTCAGCTGTTCAGCATTATAATGGATGACTTCATTTGGATGCAGAAGTATCTGTGCTCCATATAAAGTAGGTGTTAGATCTTATTACTCTAAATTGTTGGCAACAGAAACATTGACTCAGAAAGAGGAGGATACAGTGAATCATGTTTATGCTAAAGAAATGAGTCCCATCATTGTTAAAGCTCCTATCATTATTATTTTTCTTGTGTTCCCAATTTAATACATTTATTCCACATTGAACTGCATCAAGATGAGCAGCGTATTGTGAAGGGGCTGTGGACCACTTTAGGTAATGTGCATATTGGCCCAAATTCAAACCCTTTCTGAAGTTAAACTTAAAATCAAAACCAGACTTTTTGTCATAGCTCTGCACCTCCTGGCTTTGGGGAATACTGAAGTGCACCTATACTTTTTTTCCCCAGACCTGCCAATGGGTTGTACATAGTAAAGACTTCTGGAAGTGTCTTTATTAAAGGTTCTCATTGGTAGACATCTGTTAACACAAAAGTGAAGATATTTGGTTTCTATGTGCAGAAAGAGACTTTGTAATAGTTAGATATACATACCCTAAGCAAAAACCTATCAATGAGTATAAATGCTTGCTAGCATTTAATTAAAAAGGGGGGGGGGAAGCAACACATCTTTATTTTCAGTATCCCTGGGAAGAATGGTTAGAATGAGTGTGAACCAATGAAAAGCTTTCATAAGCCACACATATCATCCTGGAGCACTCCCAGGGCTTAGTCTTGTGCCTGGAGTCAATGGCAAAATTGTAACTGATTTCAGAAGTGCAGTGGACTCCAAATCAGCTGATTTATGAAGATGCTTGGTAAAATGTCCAGATATTGATTTTTTAGCAAATATTTTCACTGACATTTGAATTGGGCAGAAGAATGGGGGGAGAGGGGAGGGCAGAGTCACAATAAAAAAAAAATTTCACAAACAGTTCAAAGTCATCCGGTTTCTCAACCAGCTCTACCTGGTAACCATTTGTAATAGCTCCCAGTTGAATCATAGAATATCAGGGTTGGAAGGGACCTCAGGAGGTCATCTAGTCCAACCCCCTGCTCAAAAGCAGGACCAATCCCCAATTAAATCATCCCAGCCAGGGCTTTGTCAAGCCTGACCTTAAAAACTTCTAAGGAAGGAGATTCCACCACCTCCCTAGGCAACGCATTCCAGTATTTCACCACCCTCCTACTGAAAAAGTTTTTCCTAATATCCAACCTAAACCTCCTCCACTGCAACTTGAGACCATTACTCCTTGTTCTGTCCTCTTCTACCACTGAGAATAGTCTAGAACCATCCTCTCTGGAACCACCTCTCAGGTAGTTGAAAGCAGCTATCAAATCCCCCCTCATTCTTCTCTTCTGCAGACTTAACAATCCCAGTTCCCTCAGCCTCTCCTCATAAGTCATGTGTTCCAGACCCCTAATCATTTTTGTTGCCCTTCGCTGGACTCTTTCCAATTTATCCACATCCTTCTTGTAGTGTGGGGCCCAAAACTGGACACAGTACTCCAGATGAGGCCTAACCAATGTCGAATAGAGGGGGACGATCACGTCCCTCAATCTGCTCGCTATGCCCCTACTTATACATCCCAAAATGCCATTGGCCTTCTTGGCAACAAGGGCACACTGCTGACTCATATCCAGCTTCTCGTCCACTGTCACCCCTAGGTCCTTTTCCGCAGAACTGCTGCCTAGCCATTCGGTCCCTAGTCTGTAGCTGTGCATTGGGTTCTTCCGTCCTAAGTGCAGGACCCTGCACTTATCCTTATTGAACCTCATCAGATTTCTTTTGGCCCAATCCTCCAATTCGTCTAGGTCCCTCTGTATCCTATCCCTGCCCTCCAGCGTATCTACCACTCCTCCTAGTTTAGTATCATCCGCAAATTTGCTGAGAGTGCAATCCACACCATCCTCCAGATCATTTATGAAGATATTGAACAAAACCGGCCCCAGGACCGACCCCTGGGGCACTCCACTTGACACCGGCTGCCAACTAGACATGGAGCCATTGATCACTACCCGTTGAGCCTGACAATCTAGCCAACTTTCTACCCACCTTATAGTGCATTCATCCAGCCCGTACTTCTTTAACTTGCTGACAAGAATACAGAGGGAGACCGTGTCAAAAGCTTTGCTAAAATCAAGAAACAATACATCCACTGCTTTCCCTTCATCCACTTCATTGAAACTGTAGATAATAGTTTGCATGTACATGAGTGTGTATGTGTGTGTTGGTGAATGAGTGATGGGGAGAGACAGAGACCTCATTCTTGCATATCTGAATGATCAGAACTACCTGGATACCTTAGTACAAAGACATTTTTTTCCCCGTGATGCCACCAGGTGATGCCATCATAGATACTTGCCAGGAAATAAACAGATGGAGCCGATAAAAGGCTAAAATGAAGTTCATCTGTCCATAATGTAACAATAAAACAGCATAATATAATTATTTCTTATTTGCTTGGTAAACTGAGTCTTAACACATTCAATGTAAACAGTCTCATTTTTCATTCCATAGCCTAACATCCATAGCTATTGTTTTTTTTCGAGCAGTTTGCAAGCTTTAACATATAAAATAACTCCTTGTAACTTATTTTTTTAGTCATGATGCCTTTAGATTGCTGTGCAACCCTACACTGACATCTTGTTCAAATTTATAAGCAGAGCAGATTATGATTCCCATTGCTGGCAGGTGCATGTAGGTTGGAGAAATAAATACATCCTCACACAGAGATGAAGTTTGTAGGTATCTCTTTTCTCATTTATTGACAGAATACATTATACAAGGCATTGATCTAGCTTCTCTCTCTCCCCCCACTCTTCTCCCACTTTCATTCACAGGATCCCTTGAGCACACAGACATTTTTCTCTTTCCTATTTTCCCATTCTGTCTTGCAGGTTTATCCCGCACACCTGCAAGAGCAGGAGATCTCAGTCACAAAGGGCTGCCAAGCCTCTCGTGTCAAGGAGGAGATGTAATGTGGAGCATCTTTTTCAGCTTCATTAATAACAAAACACCTGTGAGCGAGGGAGTTGAAGAGTTTCTGTCTTCATCATTTATGAATCTCCCTCCCTGCTGTGGCACTTATCTCTCTGCCAGTTCAACCTGGCACAATTCCTCAAGATCTGAAATAAAAGACTTTTGTCTACAGCAAAAAGGGTTTGGATAGAGAGGGTAGGAGGTGAGGAGAAAATAGTGCCAAAGGCTGAAAGCCCAACCCTGGCTAGCCAAAACAGTGGCAAGCCTTGACATTTCTCCATTTTTAAGTCTTGCTTTTCACTGTACTTTGGCTTTAAAAGAAAATAATACCAGGGGTGGTGGTGGGGGGGGGACAAACACACACTCTAATGACTCAAGGACTGCAATTGAGATCACTCACTACCTTGCATGTTATTCCCTGCAAACTTTCTCTGCCAGTAAGAATACAGTGTAAGTAAAAGTGGGTGAGATTCATCTGCAGATTAATAAATTAGTTTAACTTTTGATGGCAAAGTGTATTAGAGAAATTAACAGAGTGAATCTTATTGGGCTTGATTCTCTCCCTTCTTTTGCATCACTGTTGTCCCATGAGAGATTAAACCCTAAAGGAGGGCAGGTAATTTTTGTACTGCTCTCTACCCTGAGAGGCTCCACCAAAGACAAGGAGTTTTACTGTGCAGCCAGAGCTCAATAGCTGCCCTGCCAACAGAGGCTGCCTTAGGTACGAGACTATCCCTTGGGTGACCTGACCCATCAAGACATCAGGTACTCTGATGACTAGTCAAACTAGCTCCAGCCAGCCCATCAGAGCAGGGCAGACTTTTAGCAGCTAGGAGTCCTCTTCTGGAAGCCTGCACAGACTATAGAGTCAATCAAGAGCCTCTCCTACTCCACAGTACGGTACCAGAGTATAAAAGATCCCAGAGGAAAGGTGGATAGGCACTCTCTCTATGCATCAGTAGCAAAGACAATGGTGACTCTCAGAGGAATTTAAACAGACATAAAAGTAGAAGAACAAGTTGTAGGAAGAGAGAGTATACTGTATCTTTAAACATAAAATGAGTCATCAAGTCAGAGATCCGAGTGAATCAGCCTTTTTAGCCTTTGTAAAGGTCACAGTACATTTGTAAACCTCCTACAATGTTCTATGCTGTTAGTCATGAGGAGGGTGTCTCACCACTCTTGCCATGCCACCTCACAGCTCCTTGTTTTTCTCCTTTATGGTCTTTTTTAGGCGTAAAATCTCTGATACTTAAAATCTGCTAAGCCGTTCGGAGGATTTTCTTCTTTTTGTCATCAGTGTTTGTGTGGATGTGCTGGGTGGGAGGCTTAAGCCATATGTGGTGGGAAGAAGTAATGTGTTAAAAGCTTCCACACAGCTCTTCTAAATCCCAACCTAAACCCCTGCCTGCAGCACCTTTGCCATACCAGAGACTGCAAACTTAGCATGAGAATAACAATTTTACTTGAACTGGGCCAGATACTGTGAAATAGACACATGTTCAATAGATACTAGAATGAGCAGAAACAACTTATTTCTCTCTTTCATGATATAAACTATTAATTGAAGCCAACTGTTCCAGAGCGGAGAGGCTAGTATATTAACAAACTGAGCAATGCCTCCAGCAACCACAATGTAAAGCCTTTAGTAAAGAAATGCAAACATTCTGGAAAATATATAGGATGAATGTATTCAGAACTAAGAATTGTCACTATGTACATGACCATCACATTTTTCAACCTGCTGTTTAGGTGCAAATCTGTGGAAGGCTGACCATATACTTGGTTGTAATATTGGAGACATTCAGATTACAGGATAAGTATGTAAAATGTATTTTGCTCCAAATAATAAATTTTAAAAAGAAACAAACCAGAAGGCACTGATCTTGGAGGATGAAAAAAGACACTTCGAGTTGTCATATGAAAGCCACAGGAATCAAAATGATCTTTTGTGGTAAGTGGTGAAAAACAATTGCTTGGAAAAGTTTTCTGCACTTGATTCTGCCAAAGTTTTTCTAGCCTTGACAAAATACCAATAATAATAAAAAAAAAAGTTGGACCTTACATTCATGTTATTTTGAACAGCATCCTGCTAGCAGTTCTGTCATGATTTTAGCAGCCCCTGTTTCAAATAATAATGCTTTATGCCTTTATGTGAACTTTGGAATCCTAAATTTCAAATGATTAAACAAACTATTTCAAATTATTTGAAAAAAACTTTAGTTGAATGGTTAGGTCTAAATTTTCAGATACTTGCATGTGTTTGGGGTATGAGAATTAATATTCATATGCATAAATGATCATTTGCAGACTGATGGTGGAATTTTCAAAAGTGCCTAAATAATTTAGGAGCACATGTCCCATTAAAACTCAACGGACTTTCTAAGTCAAATTCATATTGAAAATCAAGTTTCATTTAAAAATGCTTGCACTCCTAAAATCACATAAGTGCTTTTGAAAATTGTACTCAATTTCAATGCACATATTTACAAATGGATCTGTGTGCACCAGGTTATGAAAGTGTACGCCTTAATGTTTTGTGGTCATAGTTTATGAAGTATCAGCTGCTAAAATGAAGTTGTCAATAATTGCATATGCAAATTGGTTGGTCATTTAAAAAATTTGGGCCCTAGAATGACACAGCAGGAAGAGACGCTAAACTGAAAGAAAAACACGTTACTCCATAATTTCAGAAAATGTGTATAGAAAATGGAAAGACCAGTTGAATAAATTACTTGAAAGCTATCATGAAATTGGTTGACTGTATTATCTGACAAATATTGCTCGGCCAGCTCTTGTGCTCAGGTTCTTGGCTACATGAAGCATAACATCCAAACTAAACTCAAACTTTTCAGCTCTGGTTTTCTTTCTTTGAAGAGAAATAATCTTAACAACAACAACAGAACTGAAACTGTAAGATCCCAGTTTGAAGGCTCACACTGAGAGTAAGTGTTATTAGGATCCTAATGAAAACAGAAAGGGAAGAGGGAGATATAATGAGAAATAACAGATGTGGGAGGAGAAAAGTAATATTGAGCCAGAAAGAGGTAATGTGAATGATCTTCTCTTTACTGCTCTAAGCCAGGTAGAGTTAGAAACAGATTGGAAAACTAGTAAAACACACACCAAAAACATGAGAAATCAGAACAACTCTGGGATCTCATTCACAGATTAAAAACAAGTGACACAGAATGAAAGAATAAAATGCATTTAAGAGGAAGACTACAGTTTAGAATAGGAGTTAGATATTTAAGACCAGAGTCTCACCTGCTGTAAATCAGCATAGCTCCACAGCTGCTTAAAAAATGCAAGTCTTTGTAGAAAACATGAGCTACTTCACAGGTGAAATTTTCAAACTATTCTACAGCTTGCGGATTCAAGTATAACAGTGAGGAGCATGGAACCTAATGCTGACTCAGAAAGTATTCATGTCTCAGAACCTTTACAGGAATGAGACAATTGCTAGAAGGAGGAGACTGAAGTTGTGATTTTGCAAATCATGAAAGTGACTATTGAAAGTCCCTTTTGAAAACCCGACTCTGAACTATTAGATGCAGTACCCCATGCACAACTCCCACTGAGTTATTGGACTCACCACTCAAGAGCTCATGGGATCAGACTTTTGTCCATTAACCTAAACCCATCATCAGTTTAAATTCAATGTACATTTACTCTCATGACATATATACCATATTTTTTGGTTTAGAAAGCAAAAACTGTGTTTGTACATAGATGTGCATACGTATGTATTTCCCCACACAATAGTTGATTAGGGATGAGCATATTGATGGGACAAACATTCGTAGCATAGGCTATTTTTATTTCTTTATGATAAAACAATTAACTGGAATTTGCATTCTGGGAGCACGGCAAGTTTGTCAACTGTTTTTAAAGAACAATCTCCTCAAACATACATGCTTTGTGCAAGGTGAGTAAATAAGGTTATTTATCTTTTCTCTTCATCTGAGATACTCATTTCTAATGGTGTCCTGTGCTTCAACAACAGCAATTTCATCCCACACTGTATTTAATAAATTGCACTACAGTGCATGCAGCATTTCCACCGCTCTGTAACCATGTCTAGGTACCTAAAGTCAATTGTTATGTGTGGATCATCATCTACGTCTCTAGTTAATATCTATTATTCATGACAGCGTAAGAACAAAATCCAAGTTGTTTTCCATTCAGATGCCAGGTAAGATGTTCTTAGCAAATAAAAGCCCCAAATAATTCCCATATATACAATTCTCTTTTCATATAGCAGTGTATTCCATTCAAGTAATGGCTTTAAACCAAACAATTAGAAACCTGGAGATTCAAACATTTTCACAAAATCCAGGAAACCTAATCTTAAACGTGCCGTGTAACAGCTTGGCTTCAATAAGACTTCTTGAGGAGCATGGTGCTTTTCAGCATAAGAGTTGCAGAGTCAGGCATGTGTAATAATAATTCAGAATAAAGAAAAAACAGATGATGATTGGTATGATACCTCTTAAAATCTGTTGTCTTCCACAACTTCACCTTAATAAAGAGTTTCTTATGTTTCCACATAGCGATACTCCAAAATCTGACAATTTTTCCCACACAGAAGTAGTTTGACTGACCAACCCAACTGTCCCTGCCTGGTGCTCTCTGCCCTCCATGCCTGGCTGGGCCCCCAGGACAGACCTGCCTCTCCTGGTACCTCGTGCCACATCTTCTTGAGGAAACACATGCTGGGGCACACAGGGTCAAACCCCTCCTCCCCAGATTTCTGCCAGGATTCATACCAGAATGTGGCCAGCAGCAGCCTTTCGGCACTGTGTGGGAGGGAAGAGATGACCTGGCCTATGTCTTTGCAGAACTCATCTCTTCCCACCCCCCATGGCTGGAAGCAGCTTGTCCCTTCCTGCCCGCACAGCATCAAAAGGCAGCTAACACCTCCAGGCTGCTGCTGGCCACCGACATAACCCAGCTGCCACCTGTCCCCTGATTACAGCGTGGGCAGGAAGGGATTAAGCAATAAAGATGCATCAGTGCCCAAGGAACTTGACTGGAGGGGCTTCAGCGAACCCAGCCAGAGAGGTGGCTCAGCAGATGACGGTGCCTATGGGACAGAGCGGGTGAAGAGGACCCTAAGCTCCTGCCCGGGGGTCTGCTGTGAGGCCTGCAGGGTTGGGGCATGAACAGGCTGGAAATTGCTTTCCCCCCACACCACTCCAGAGCTTAGCTGAGGGGCAGAGAGGCTTCCCCATGCCAACAGTGTGAGGGGCTTTGGCATATGGAGGGCTCAATTCCTCCTGGCCAGCACCCTGGGCTGGAGGGTCTTTGGCTTTCCTGGGGCGCTGGCCCAGCCAGAGGCAGTGGGAGATGGAAGGAGCCTACCAGCCAGGCTGTTAATGAGCTGAGCGCTCTGACCGGGGGCAGGTTCTCCATACAGAGCTGGGAGCAGGACGTGCGCCGCTGGGCAAAGGGGAAAGCAGTGAGAGGATCTCAAGAAGGGGAGCACGTAAAGGGCCAATGGGTGGGCAGCAGAAGCGACACGTAACGAGCTGCCACCTGGCGCCTACCTGCACTCACCAGCCATTGCAGCACATGGCCAGTGCTGACCTGGGACATGGGGTGGGGCTCTGCTGGCCGAGAGCCGGCAGGCAGCAGGAGGCTGTGCTGAGAGACCATCAGGGGGACCAGCTGGCCCCCATGCACTGCAACTTTGCCCCATCACCAGCCTTGCACACCTACCCCCATCGTTGGTCACTAGACACCTCCACTCACCGCTGGTGGGCGGGCAGCTGGTGAGCAGGAATCCGGCCAGCAGCAGTACTGATGGTGGGGAGACAGAAAATACGGGACAATTTGCCTGTTTTAAAGAAAAAGTCGGGACACCTGCAGGAGGGCTTAAATACAGGACTGTCCCTTTAAAAATGGGACATCTGGTCACCCTAAGCAGAGCCCTGAAGTCTGCCAGTATTTTGGCTCTAGCCATATGCATACCAGATATTAATTCATGTGCTGATGCCGCTTTGCCTGCACAGCTCATGAGAATACAGGTCTTTTCCCCTATGTCTTCAGTCTCTCGTTCATTGTACAGCTGGTTACAGCACATTCCTGTTTAATGGGGAACATGGCGGAGGCTCAGAATGATGACTGGCTGTTCAGTAGGCAAATGCCAAACTGGTGACTTATGTCTCCAAATTTTATCTGCATAACCACCAGACAAGAAAGAGCCCTTAGTGCTTATAGATCGCATACATTGATATTTCAAATAGACAGTGTGCTTGGTGTGTTTTCATTGATGTTCAAATACTCAGTAAGGTTCAACTGCACTCAGACTTCCATCTCATTCATACACGCCCTTTCAGAAATACCAAATAAGGGCAGAGCCTACGTGGCACGTAGGCGCCTAACTCCCATTGAAATACCTTTGAGGTTCTGGGCCTAAGTCCCTATCAATTGGATCTAATGAGAACCATCTTCCTTATTGTTCATGATGCCTTTGTCAATCATCCCATGAACAACTTCAAAATAAAATAAGGAGCTAGTTGAAGAATCCTTGCAAATGAGCTTTTTGCCTTAAAACTTATTAACATTTCCCAGATGGGTTTAGTTGCTGTCAAGGCAATTTGGCCCTTGCGGTTTGAGGCAGGTTTTTAGGAAAGATGGGAATGTGTTTGTGCGTATTTAGTGGGCTATGATTCCAGCTGGGCTAAGGTCTGGCTTCTCTGTTAGTAGGAGCAAATTAGCCTTGCATTTTTTGCACCTGCAAAATGATTATGGATGCACATACGAGTAGCTGTGCTTTTAAATACCTAAATTAACTAGGACGTTAAAGATGTACCTGCTCAGATTTGTGCTGACAACGAACTGAAGCTGCAGAAATGAGGGTTCAGATTTCAACCTCAAAAAGGCACCCATCTTTCTGAGCGTGTAAACTTAAGTATGATATTATACTGAATAGTTCTAAAGACAACATCCAAGGAAGCTGAATTTAAAACAGCATGTTAGAAATAAGGTAGCAGAAATTTTTGGGGGAGGGGGGCCAAATTAAATACTCTTTCCTAGTTTTCCTTGGCTAATTAGCATCCCTTCTTAACAGTTTAAGAAACTGCTCATTTAGATCAGTGAATGATTGCTCTGAGATTAGGGTGTGGGGAAAATCTTTCTATTGGGAATAATCTACTTATGCAACTGTTTATCACTGCTTCAAATAAACAGAGATTTTTCCTTCCATATGTGCCAACTATAAGAGAGCGGAGTGATTAATGAACCCTTGCATTTTGCCAATAAATTAACTTCAGACACAAATTCATAGTTTTCATTAATGCAAGACATCACAAATTCCATAATCCATTTAAATCAGCTTCATTGTAACCTTTTCTTGTTTTTTTAACATTGTTTATATTATTTCCATTGGAGCTGCTGGGAACGGCATTTTGTGCACCATTATTTATAATCTACAAAAATTAATTATGCTTCTAATTAACAGCATGAACAAATTATTGCTCAATAAGTTATTTATTCAGTTGTGAAGCAGGAGCTTTAAGATATAGATATATTTTAATAGTGGGGTTTTTGTGTTTTGTTTTTACACTTTTTTGGGGGTGGGGGGGATTCTTACATTCATTAAAATTTGTCTTTAGTAGATCTTTCCAGTAATTGGCAAATATTCAGTTTAACATGAAACAAAAATGGTGGGAATAACTTTATATGCATTTCTATCCTTTGGAAAGAAAAAGAAAAGTTAAGAAAAAATACAAAGGGAAAAGAAAAATTAAAGCCATATTGCATCAACATCATCGTCCCTCCACACCATCATGTAGTGAGGTTAGTGCTTGAGCAATATGCTAGATTGCTAGGCGAGGAGTCTGAAATATATTTATCTGAAGCAGCAACACAATACAGAAGCTTGCACTGTTCCTGTCTGCGTACTTTCCTCCTGATATACCGCAGGCATAACACCTCAAGAGGTGAGAGGGAAGAGTTCTGTCTCAAGTCCCATTGGAATCCTTGGATTTTTTTCCAAGATAACCAACAAAGGAGCAACTCGATGCCCATTTTTGTTGTGGTTTTGTGATGTACCATGGACATTTATCTACTAGGAACCATACTGCGACAACAAAACTCATTGCATCGAGACTGCTACCATTTAGTCACCACCGGGGCTGAGAAAATTCTGCAAAAAAAAATTATTTGCAAACACCCATTCAAGTTTTATATTCCTTTTGTGTTTGCTCTCCATGCATTTCCTAACAAACGAGTTAATTGGCAGGAATGTTGACACATACACATCCCCAACCTCATTCCAGACTTTAAGACAACTTTACAGAATATTCCCAGAAAGTGATTTTCAGATTGTAAGTAATTGCACGATACCACAGTTCTAAGAAATTAGACTAATCCAATTAGAGAGCCTGAATACTCCAGTCAAAACAGCTGAAATTTTGAACTGGAAATATCAACTATGCCAAACAATATCCAGAAAGAATTTGAAAACAATCTGTAGCCTGAAGGCTGAGCACATGTCATTTGTTGAATTATTTCAAACAATGAACAAATTTTTATCTCTGTGTGGACAAACAAACAGGGTGGGGGGAAGCTAAATTTAACAAATTCTTCACTGTGAATTTTATTCCTAACTCCTCTACTCCCTGCTAATCTGGAATAGATTTGAAACAGATTTTACTTGGAGAGTAATTAACTATTTGAACAATTTACACAGGGATATGGTGGATTCTTCATCATTTGAAGTATAAATCAAGATCGATATCTTTCTAAAAGACATGCTCTTGCTCAACCAGAAATTATGGGATGGATGCAGGAACCACTTAGTGAAACACTATGGCTTGTGTTATACAGGATGTCAGACAGATGAGCATAATGGCCCCTTCTGGCCTTAAACATCTATGACTATATGAATCCAAAAGACTCCCCAGGCTGATTCTCATCTTACACTGGTATAAAACAGGAATAATTTCACTGAAGTCATTGAGATTAATGGTATCACACTCATGTAAGAGTGATATCAAAATCTTTCCACCTATCCTACCCTGTCCACTCATTCCCTGAGACAGCTAGTCCCCGATGAGCTTGGATTCCCTGGTCCAATATGGCCACTTTTCACCAACTGGCTTTTAAATGGCTGGAGATAGTCAGTGGACAGTTCCCTTTGTATAGACGTACTCTTCACCGATGACACTTGGCTGACAGTTTAAAGGCAACAATCAGATATGTCACTCAAAACATCCAGCACATAATTTCTAAATGTAGTAAAGAACCATTTGGCTTTTATATTTGTGATACAAGATGGAATCTTAAGAGGCATGGTTTTGCAAGTAGTGATACCAGAGTTTAGGGGTTTTGCTGCTTTGCAGCCTATATCTTCTCAGCCTTGGCATCCAAATGCTTCACAGAAGACCAAAAACATCCTTTGCTCCAGAAGCCCATCCTCAGAATGCAAAGTAGAAGGATGGGGCTATTTGCTACCCTGCAGCTGGTCCAGAGAAGCTCTCTGGCAAAGAAAGCCAGAGTGTTATATCCCTGTTCTTGGCCAGGAAAACCTTTATTCTGATAGCTCACTCCTCCAAAGTATAGATGTATTATAAAGACAGTCCCAGAAGAAACTTGCAATCCTGGAGTGCCTCCAAACTGCGGGCAGAGGGAGGAAGCTAGATTTAGATTCAGAATCTGCTTCCTTCCAGCGCATTATGGCCAGCATTAGAAGCTGGAGTTGAACCCGAACTTCTCTGCATTTATTTAGTCTGGACAGACTTCTAAACTAGAGAGCTCTTCTTTTTTGTGACCTTCGGGGAAATTCTTGGTTTGACAGTTCTGGCCCTTGCTGTTTTCTTGCATGTTTTTAGAGATGTTTTTATTCCTTTTAATTAGCGACCGCTAAGGAAGACAAACAGATAAACTTGCAGCTACAATGGAGGTTGGACTAAAGTCCAATACACAGGTCTTCATTCTTCCATGCCCTGAACTAGTAATCATTTCTACTAGTGCAAAGTGAGCACGAAATGCTAACAAGTCAGAATAGTAGCATTTGACATTAAATTTGCACTCACTTTACACTGGTGTAAGTGGCTACACAGGGCCACAGAGAATCAAGCCCACAAGACTGCAACTTCAGTCCACCCTGCAAGCATTAGACTAAGGAATGACCATTCCTCTCCTAATGGATCTCTTTATTCTTTCCATTTCATCCTTGAAGTTCAGCTGATTTTAACAGTACTGAAAGGGCTTGCAGCAAAGCTGCCCTTATGTTCTATAGATACCTTCATACACCAGCTTCATCACAGCCAGCTTGTTACATCTGCTGTTCACACGCACATGCCAGAGCCACCATAAGGCAATCCAAGGATACTCCTCTGCACTACATGGAGGGATGCAAAATCTAAGTGTTCAGCTCCAACTCCCTGCCACCACATTTAAATTCCCCTGCCAGCTATTTTCTTGATGGTTGATCTGGCCCAGTATCCTTCAAATGAAGCTGCAGTGGCAGCTGGAGCTTTTTGGACATGACCGCAGACTAAATGAACAAGTAAAATGATTAAACTCCAATGGAGTTAAAGGAGACATTGCCTGGTATTTATAGGCAAGGACATTTGTTATTTTTAAAAAGTCAAACAGTTCATTTTTAGCTATAAGAACTTCATGTAACGCAAATGATTCATAATGACACCAGATTTGTTCCATTTGAAACATCTGTCAGCTTCTTCTCCTCCTTGTAGTTGAAGATAGAGAAGGCCACTTTCCCCTAGGGAAGTGATTTCAAGTCAAAGATGACCTTTTTCCAAGCTGCCAGTGAGATTCTTGCTTTAGCCTTTCATTAAATATATGTAGCGTATGATATAGTGACATGTCAGGGCCCTTAGCAGGAAAGACTATGTAGGATGTTGAACCATCAGAGACACTGATGATGGCAGAAAGTGTGAAGTTTGGTGACATCAAGATAGCAATCAGGGCAGAGCAGATTCCCTTAGAGTTTGAGGGAGATGCTTTATGAACCTGTTGCATATTTATTCATTCAGTCATGTAGGTTAGGCTGAACTACACCCCTGTGCAGAGGGCAAGTACAAGGCCTATACACTACTCTAAGGCCTAGGTAGGACTTTTGTGGTGCTTAGGCCTTGTGCTGAGCTTCTGCACCCTCAACTTGTTAAAATATAACTCTCCAAATCTTAAAAAGAAAAGGAGTACTAGTGGCACCTTAGAGACTAATCAATTTATTTGAGCATAAGCTTTCATGAGCTACAGCTCACTTCATGGGATGCATCCGATGAAGTGAGCTGTAGCTCACGAAAGCTCATGCTCAAATAAATTGGTTAGTCTCTAAGGTGCCACTAGTACTCCTTTTCTTTTTGCAAATACAGACTAACATGGCTGCTACTCTAAAACATCTCCAAATCTTGACTCTCGTGAACAAATTGATTTGAAATCACACACAGAAATCACACCTGGCACAAAGGCACTTCGCTTAGACTACCCAACTCAGCATTTTCTGCTCATTCGCCCATCATCAGAGAAAGCCTAATAAGGAGTAGCTAGGTCTTGCAGTATGCCTTGGAAGACAACAAAATCAGACTTTGCTCAACTACTACTGATTATGATGATGTAATGCCTAGGGGTGCCAGTCATGGACTAGAACCCAATTTCAAAGTCGAGGGCCTTCCACTGGTAACAACTTGTCACCAGTGCACTCCCATTAAACAGGGAACAGTTACTGTAAACACTTCAGATGTGGGGAAAACAGAAGTGACAGCAAGAGTGAATCCTGCCCCACTGAAGTCAATGGCAAAACTCCCTTTGACTTTGATAGACCAGAATTTTGCCCACAGTCTCTAATATAGTGTACATAGGCCCAAAACCATAAGAAAGCTTTATGCAGTAGATCAAAATTAACACTTCAGATATCATCAGAAATTAATTAGAAACTAGCATAGTGTCTGGAGCATAAATGCAACATATTTGTTTCAAGAAGTCCTGTTAAGTAAGCTGTAGCTCCTTGTGGAATACACTAAAGTGACTTAGTCTAGTGGTGACAAAATCACATATACATAGAGTATCATACAGGGCTGTCCTTAGGCATCCACAGCATCTGCAGCTGAGTAGGCCACCTGAAAATTTGGGGCACCCCTGGGTCTTAGTGTCCATATACCCACCTCTTCCTATCCCTGTTCTAACCCTTCCTGCAGGCACCCACCACAGCTGGCTGCTGAAGCCTGGTGAGTCTTCCTCTGGAGGAGATCTAGTAACATAAAAGTGAAAGGTTTCAGAGTAACAGCCGTGTTAGTCTGTATTCGCAAAAAGAGAAGGAGTACTTGTGGCACCTTAGAGGCTAACCAATTTATTTGAGCATGAGCTTTCATGAGCTACAGCTCACTTCATCGGATGCATTAGTCTCTAAGTCTAAGTCATTAGTCTCTAAGGTGCCACAAGTACTCCTTTTCTTTTTATAAAAGTGAAAGAGCTTTCTAGCCTGCCAGACCTATTAGCACAACATTGAAACTGTTAAAGAGCCATTCAAGTGGTAATGAAGCCATTTAGCAGGAATTTGCCAACCCCCAGGTATATACTGTCAGTTTCTGAATTTACTGACAAAAACAGTTGTGCATTACTGTAATATTTACTGAGAACAGGTCAGTCTACCTTAGTTTAAAATGTGATTTAAAAATATTTCATTAGTGTGTTGGTGAAGATTATAAAAATCACATCTCTAAAAAATCCTTGCATAGATTTTTAGATGCACAATCTGAATATTCAGCTTTAGCCTTAAATGCTTGGATCTTCAGACAGAGTTTTTTAAATAAATCCTTCAAAAGACCCCCCCTCCCATCTAAAATACACATGCGAGTCCGGCCTGCCATCCAGCATAGGGGCACCAGTTTAATAATACTGCATTGGGCCCCATAAATCCTAAGGACAGCCTTGGGACCATATGGCCAGGAGGAAGACAGAGTATAGAGATACAAAGAGAACAAGAAAAGGAGTACTTGTGGCACCTTAGAGACTAACCAATTTATTTGAGCATGAGCTTTCGTGAGCTACAGCTCACTTCATCGGATGCATACCGTGGAAACTGCAGAAGACATTATATACACACAGAGACCATGAAACAATACCTCCTCCCACCCCACTGTCCTGCTGGTAATAGCTTATCTAAAGTGATCATCAAGTTGGGCCATTTCCAGCACAAATCCAGGTTCTCACCCTCCGCCCCCCCACCCACAGTTGCACTTTGAATTCAAGAATTTACCAAAAAAGCAGGGCCTGCAGACACAGGGTAGAAAACATAGTAAAAAGAGCAGTAAAAAGGATGCGGGCGTCCATACTGGTTTCCTTCCCTTCCCAAACATTTTAGTGGAACAAGTCTCAGTTTGATGCTGAATGGGGTGATTAGAAAGAAGAGGGGAAGGAGGAGGAGTCACTTTTTCTTGTCCCTTAGCTGCAGACGTCTTTAGCTCTACCAAAAAATTCCCTGTGCCCCATTCCCAGCCACATGAGAAGACAATGTCTCACAATGAATATATGGTTTCAGAGTAGCAGCCGTGTTAGTCTGTATTTGCAAAAAGAAAAGGAGTACTTGTGGCACCTTAGAGACTAACCAATTTATTTGAGCATAAGCTTTCGTGAGCTACAGCTCACTTCATCGGATATATATGGTCATCCTACACACAGAGTTATGGCCCTAATTCAGGAAAGCATCCCGAAGCAGAAGGGTGCTAAGTCAATGAGACTTTAGCCCATACTTGAAGTTAAGCACATGCTTAAATGTTTTCCTGAGTCAGGGACTACATATAAAGAGCTGGTCGAATAGCTCCCTGTAAATAATATTTATTGAGAACTTGCCATTTTCTTATTTCATAATTCAGAAATAAATATGAGTTGACCAGCACCACAGGTGTAAGAATAAAGCTCTGAGAATAATCATCCTTGTTATTTCATATATGCCTTTAAAAACTTACAATTATTCACAAGTATAGGGTTTGGGTTTTTTTTTTTCCATTCTCTAGTCAGTTCTAATTATACGTAAAGCATTATAATCACAATTGATTTCCTCCAGCTTAAATAATTCTGTGACTAGGAGTAGCATGGATAAGCTGAAATATCTACAGGAAGTTACAAATATTTCAGATTCAGTACTCATATCACTTAACACTTTGCACCCTACCAATTTAAATATTCAACTATTTAGCCATTGAGAATGAATGTAAAGAGTACCCTTAAAAGCCTTATTAGCTGGCATTAGTGGATTGCATATAAAGGTATTTCATATATAGCTTTACCTGGGTTGTTATAAAGAATGATTAAAGAATTATTCAGTTCTGTTGTTCAGCATGATGAAGATACAATAGTAGCTCAGTGACAGTAGCCAGCTCTCCAGTTCTTTGATTTACATTTTAAATCTTTGCCTCCTGAAACTGGTGTTCCTCCTTTTGGGTTTGGCAGTCCACAGAGTGGGCTCAGAATTCTAAGCATTAACCCAAACAAAGCAAAGTCTGACCTGCCAACTCCGAGATTTTTAAAGACTACTTTTCACTTCTTTCTTCATTTACTGTAAAATCTGTTAGTAATAGGGATTACTAATCTCTTTCAAAAATGTCCTTCAGCTACCCCTGAATGAAACTGACTATAGAGAATTCTTAGGGTATTTTTCCATAAAGAAAAACAACACTAAAAAATACTCTTATGACCATGAAGTATACTTTATAGAACATGATTATTTATGTTAGAGTAGCACCTTGTTACTTCAACTGAGCTTGGGGTCCCATTGCTCTAGGCACTGTACAAAGACAATAGTGTCTGTTTCAAAGACAATATAATTTAAATAGAGGTGTGGGATGAGACGCAGAGGCACAGAGAAGTGATGTGACATGTGCAAGGTGACACAAGAGGTGAATGGCTAAGCCAGGACTAGAATGCAGATCTCCTGACTCAAAGTCCAGTGCCCTGTCCATTAGATCACACTGCCTCCCTTGTGTCCCACAGCATAGAATCAGACATTACCAATCTTGATAGTTTATACTCCAAAAGAAAGTTGACTTTCAATTTTGACCTGATTATGGTGGTGTCTTTTTATTGTGTTCATAGCTGTTGTCATAGGGCAGCGCCAGATGGAGGAAAGCTGCAGCATGACAGGCAAACCAGACTCAGTTTCCCCTTTTGGAACCCCCAGAAATAGTCCAGAATGTCTTTCTGGAGTACAAATAATCCTTGTGGGATGAATGTACTCTTTTTAAAAAAAGGCCCATGCACATAACAAAACAAATCCCAGCATCAAGTCCCATAACCATAGTCCAGACAGACATTAAGTAGAGTCCCAGCGTCCCTCACCATGCACAACTCTCCACTACAGCTACAGCATCCCTCACCAAACCTCAGACCCAGCCTTCAGACCTCCCCGGCTTCAGCTCTCCAGCTCCAAAAGCCAGCAGGCATCCCCTTCTGCTGCTGCCACCTTTGAGCCCTCTCCAGTCATGGCTCTCTGACTCAGGTATGTCAGCAGGTTAGCACCTCCGTGGCTTGCTGATAATTCCTCCCTCTTCCCAGGGCGGGCCTCCAGAGAGCATTCCACTCTCGGCAGGTTTCCTCAGAGACCTGACTCCCAGGTTTCTCCCTCTCTCAGACTCTCTCTTTTCCTTTATAGCCCCAAATGCTGCCCCACCCTCTTAATTGGTGAAACTGAGGGCACCTTTTCAAGCAGAAGGGAGCTGGACCTACTTCATTCACAGGGACCAGCAGCCCCATGACACTGGTTCATTAGGAACTGTGTTGAGATCACTAACTCAGCTGAGATTTCCCATTCAACATACATGAAGTTAATAGAAAACATGGTCTTGTACTTAGAGCACTAGATTGGGACTCAGCAGATCTGGTTTTTAGTTTCTGGCTGGGCCACAGACTTTGTGACCTTGGATAAGTCACTTACTCCTTCTGAGCCTTTGTTCCCCTGTATAAAAATAATGGGATAACTACGATGTTCATGGCATACTCAAAAAAAGGTTAGATAAAAACAAACTGTCACTGGAAGGCTGCAATGTAACATACTTTATTTCTTAGTACTCAGAACAATTGCACAGAAGACACCAGAAAGACAGAGAGACAAAGTAGGCTGCTCCTGAAAACAGAGCTCAAACCACCTTATTCTAGGCTGGTTCTCTGCAGAACTGACTCTGATTGCATAATGCTTCCTTACAGAGTCTCCTACCCCATGCTTAAAGTGATAGCTTGCAATTCCAACAATCCTCAATGCACGACAGTAACAATATTTCTCTCCTGTCCTTTGTCGGTCTCATTTTTTTAAATGTAAACTCTTCAGAGCAGAAAGTGTCTCACTGTGTTTATACGGTACCTGGCACACTGGGACTGTGATCTCAGTTCAGGACTCTAGATGAATATGTAATGTATAATAATAAATAATAATAAGGTAGGTTAGTGAGGAAATATGGGCCACAATGTTTTCACTGGGTGGACAACACCCAGCTCTACAATTCTAGCTCCTCCGCCCATCTAGCATAATTTACCATAGAGGTTAGGTTATGGATGAGAGCTAACTGGTTGAGATCTAAATAAGGTAACATTAGTATGATGGGGGCAGCAAATGGAGTCTGTATCTGTGCCACTAGCTGATCGGGCATTACTCAGGTTCACAGCCTGGGGCTTTTGTTGAATTCTCAGCTACATCTAGATAATATGAAGCCAAGAGTTCACTGATGTGGTTGTTCTCAACATTACCCCAACCGTGGCTGGATTAAAATGCCCAGACAGAGGTGAAAGTCTTCTATCTGGTTCCTGTCCTTTGCCATATATTCCCCACAGTGGTTGTATTGTTGATAAAACAAAACAAACAAACAAACAAAAAACCACTACAACACAACACAAGATCATTTTGGTAATAAAAAAATGTGCATCATTCTAACAGAAATGTCTGATAGTCTAAGCAGTTGTTACCAGGGAACAACTACAAAAGGTATTAAGTATTAAAACACCTCCTTTCTAATAAAATGGAACAAATTAAACAGATTATGATCCTGAACAACTGCAGTGGTAGAGCTACAGTTGAGTTATATGGGAGAAAAAAAACCAGCTCTGTTCTGATTCCCTAATTATCATGATCTACTATTATGATCCATCACTGGCAGAGCAGTAGGTGAACAAATTATAAATCACAGTTATTTATATTGTGGCCAATCATGAATAACTATCATGAGATGTCGTAATTCAAGTTCACAATTAGATGTACATTGCATTCCATTTTAGCATAGGTATATCAGTAGCATAGGAATTTATAATCCATCAAGCAGAACCAAAACAAATGCAAGTAAAAACTATTTCTCTGCTCAGTGTATTTCAGATGGGCTTTAAGTAACTGGAATAAATACACAGTGTAAGCAATATGCAGCACTTTCTGTAAATTTAACAAATAGTGTTAATACTTTTTGTAAGACTCCCTAAAGTAATAGCTTTAAAATTAATGGGCTTGCTAAAAATGTATTTTACATGCTTCAAGAACATGAATTTACCAGGATCTCTATGTTAGCCCGATAGTGCTGATGGGTTTCCCGCCTGGCTTGTATATGTTCAGGGGTAACATGGACATAATGCAGGAGCAGAGTAGCACAGACCTAATAAGCTGGCACTAGCCTTGCATTCTAGGTTGATAGTCTGCTGTTTGAAATTCTCTCTTCCCTCCTTTTTCCTTCTGATGTAAGGATCTTTGTTCTGCAAATCACACGGGAAGGGCTGCATTACTGAAATGCAGCAGCTGTAATATACACCTGTTCAGATCAACGGAGTTTATTATGACAACGATAATAGAGTCTTACTTACAAAGACTTTCACTCCGCAGCAGAACAAAGCCTGTGTAGCTTATTCTTTCATAAATAAAAAATCCAGGCAACACAAGATTAGTGTGGCCATAGAGATCTTGAATTATCTTATTTTGAAAAGAATGCAAAAGTTGTTGAGGCTTGTTGGAAGCTATACCCCAGCTTTGCTGGGCAGCAGGCAAACGCCTCAGTGTATTAGTTTATCTACTCTTAAATTAGAGACACTCTGAGGCATAGGAACCAGGTTCTACAACCTGTGGGTGAGATTCTGTGCTGGGCCTCTTAAAGGATCAGAAGAGAACTGAACCTAGGGGGAACAGGGAGTTAAGGTGGCTTTAAGCCACATTTGTGCCCTGGCCTTCTCTTTCAGGGCAGCTGTGTGATCTTGTTGGGCTGTATGTGAGATTCTCACTCCCACTCCAACCCCTTTATGCTGAAAGCCCTGGATTTGTCTGGGGGAGAACTTGTCTTTCTCACTACTTGCACCAGAGAATGCAGGCTGTCCACTAAGGACTCCTTTGCAAGCCTCAGTGTAGGGGCTGTGCTGGGGACAGCTAGAGGCAGTAGGGGCATGGTGTAGTTGGGTGGTGAGGAGATTCTGAGCAGACTTGCTGCTCATGAGGAGCCTGGAAAGGCTGCAAACTTCATCTCCAAGGCTGTCTAAATTATTCAGGGGCCATTCTGCTCCCCCCACCTGCCCAGAATTTGGAGGGCACAATGGTTTTAATGCCTCTCCACATCTTCATTCTCTTCTGCTATGAGCTTTTGCTTGATCTCCACCCTCACAGGCGCTCATTACTCTGACCTCCCCTGCCCCCAATCAGTGGTAAAAAGCACAGTGTGATTATTTACAACTACCAGGAGTTGGACTTTTACATCCATAACTAATATTTAACCATTCTGCACAGCTTACAGGTAATTAACTTATTTTCTTCCCTAATCCAGTTATAACTAAGGCAAAACTAGCAAATTTTTGAGTGTGATCCCTGTACAGCTTCATAAATATTTGCTTTTACCAGCTATTATGGCAAAAAGCAAACCACAATAATCAATTCTAGGAATGTTTATATAGCCTTAATGTATTGTATTCATTTTCTGGAAATTACTGCTATGAGAAAACCTGAAATTTGCAGCTTGGGGAGATTTGCTGCAGCATGGATCCTATTATTACAACACCTGTAGCTGCAGAGAATATTGTGGGAAAAAGTGTGGAAATAAAGTGCTCATCAAACTACCCCTTCCCTGTCTGTGTCCTCCTTTAAATCAGGATTATCTTTTATCTATCTGAGGGCACTTGGTCAGCAATGCCAACATTTTCAAACTTAGGTACATAAAGTTCCCATTGCTCAGCACTTCAGAATTTCAAGCCACTTGACTGAGGTACCTAAATACTAAGTTAGGTGCCTATCTTTAAGCATCCATATTTGAAAATGTGGCCTTGGTGATGGGTGCTCTATAAATCTCTAGAAAAATAGACACACTATAACTGTACACCTCTAACATAAGTACAAGCATTTCTCAGTTGTTTACTGGTCTCTATTTTTCCTTCACTTGACATAAACGTTTTATAGACTTCATTCATGGCTCCATTCACCATCATTTCTACTATTTGGTGGGTCTAGCTCAGAGCTCATGATGCCTAATGGTGTGTGTTGGTGAGATGGATCTTATTCCACAATTCTGCCTGAGAACACCCAGCTGGTGGAGAGCGCCGAGGAAATAGTCTCAGAGGCTTGATGTGCTATATCTTACAATGGCAGGGTCATTGAAATTGAGGTGAGCATCACCACATTGCATGAGGACATGTCAATTATCATAGCTTGTACTATAAGGTCAACATGTGACTCCATAGACCAATTCAGGAAGAACAATGTTTACCACACTGGCCACAGAGCCATTTGCCTAGTTGTGTTGATTGAGCTGCATTTTGTTTCCTCGCCTGGCACTGAGCTTCCACCTGCTGTGTGTGATTCTTCTCAAAGTCATGGGCACCTC